>NC_039251.1:2745781-2927347 GCF_003368295.1 Carassius auratus | reverse complement strand
ATATGTTAGGCAGCAATAAAAAAAAGAAGGTGTTTAAGCAGTCTAACTGACAATGTTGTTTACGTGGTTTCAATTCTTTCCCGCTGCTCTATCTGAAACTTGAAATTGAAAGCATGACAGAAGAAGTGGACACCACTGGGCTACTTCAGATGTTCTTGAATTTCTAAAGAAAAGTAGCCTACATTATAATCACCCATAGAGTACAGTCATAACCAAGAAACTTAAAATCAGACATCTGGCAGTCTTTCTCAGTTGTCAAATGCATCTTTCGTGAAATAATGCAAAACTGAACATCCCTCCTGCCTATCCTGTGGTCTTTCACAGGCGGGAGATGCACATACGGTTATCGATGCGGATGGGAGTGGGACTTAAACAACACATTGCAGAACGGGACCGAATATTGCAGGAAAGGGGGGGGGGGGTGCAGGACTGAAAATCCTGCCCAGCGCAGACCACTATAGGGAACGTTTGAATAGAAATAGATAAGCAGTTTTTTTTTATTCAAATAGGACAATGGAAAGTGTCAGGAAGCAAGTGGGAGAGCCCTATGGGGTGGAATCAGGTTAAAGTCCAACCCAGGTCCCTATGGGCACTTTGCCCAGAATGTGATATGGACACTAGAGCCACTTGATCTGGAATGTTCCCTTAAGTTCATCTTATTCTTACCATTCATTGTAACCACAGCAACAACTTTTCCTGTGTTGACACTCAACGATCCTGGAGAACAACTACATATTTTTTTGGGCATCTCCAACGGCACAATACACACTGAAAGACACATCATATGCAGGGATTAAAGACATGCATCGTACTATGTACTAACTCGGAAGTATTCTGTAATCCTTTTTTTTAATAAATGATTTGAAAAGCTTTAAAGATAAAGTGTGTTTCAGAGAAAGTACTCAAAAGATTCCTGAGAGGCCTATTATACTGTAAAGTTATTTAAATAAACTGAGAATGGGACTAGGGCTGCACAATATATAATTGCGCTTTTTCTGACAGATAAAGCGATTACCATTTCCAATATGATTTTTGAATGTGAATGATTTGATTTAGTTCAATATTCCAAATGTCTCTTTAATTTGTGCCACCTCTGATAGGTAAGCACAGCCAGTGTACAAGACTAACACCCACTGACTGACTGAAGTTCGCCAATCAGAATTTTTGTACCCTTTACGCACTACGCAGACCCACCAACCAGAAGTTGCACAGTCAAGGAGGATGACGTGAATATACAAGTCAAATGTCACAAATGTACCTAAGCATGATTATTTGCAGATTTTACCATTAGGCAGTTGCGTTGGATCATATTGCAATTGTGATTGCATTAATTGTGCAGCCCTAAATGGGACACTCAAAAAAAAGAAAGAAAAAAAAGAAATACAGCTTACCACACTGGGAAAGAGCCCTCTCCACGACACAGGTTGTTGGAGGCAATGGCTGAAAGAATCCAGCTATTGTTGCATCCCTGTTGTGGAATACGTGGTTTCGGTGTATACTGACATCACAATCAGCACAGAAAAATGGTTGTGGTCTGCAGTCACGACAACGGACAGCAGCTGGACTGATGCCACATTGTTGGCAGATCTGAGTTGTCACATTTTGTTGTGCTACCATGGTATTCACCAGACAGGCTCTTTCTTTCTCCCACCTCTCTGAGAGGAGACTTTTTCGAGTAGACCAGTCTGAAGAGGCCCGTGGTGGTGCTGGTGCCGTTTCCTGATCATCCAAGTCATCACCCTGTGAGTGGTTTCGCTCTTCAAGGAAAGTCTCTGTTAAAATAGTACATCATATTTAAAAAAATAATTTCTACACTATCAAAGTATGTAACATGGATGTTGTCGGTTATCCTGTTGCAAAAACATGTAATTTACATTCTAATTATTAGAATCTGTAAACAAAATGAACTGATAGCGACAAAAAAAGAACATACCAACAGTGTCAGGAGGACAGTAGCTGTCCAACATTCTAGGATGAGCACCAGCCTTACGACTGTAGCTGTGACTAGCTGTAGCAGAAAATAAAACCTAAATCAACCTTTACAGCATTACAATTCCAAAGATTTTGACAAGCTCATTTTATTCCACACAATGATACAAACTTTTATTAGCCCAATTACGTTGTCTATACCCCTTTGGTGAGTATGTCATAAAAACTGCATATCTCATACCAGACACATGACTGATTCATGTATTCAATCCCAAGAGGTAAAACAATCTACATCTCCATTTTAGATATATGTGAACAATCACAGGAGTTCTCCTTTAAGTAATATAACTGAAAAATAAAACTGACCCATTTGGTTTCGGGATGACCTTGGTCTGTCATAGACAACATTTCCATCACTGTCTCTCTTCAACCACCTGACAGGTTGATGGCTGGTGGATGGTGCTGCCTCCTGTTCTCCCGACATCTTATTAATGAAATCATCCAAGCTCTGGAGTTCATAATTTAATTCAGAATGTTCAACAAGCTCATCAAGCTCATCAAGGACCTGTTCGAAATTGGAATGGTCACTCATGACGAACAAGGACAAACAAAACAACACTAAAGGGATAGGGGGAAGAGCAAATGAGCAAGAACCACGGAGAACTAGACGGACTAACAACAATTAAATAGACAAACGTGGCTCTTAAAAGTGCCTTTGTTTTTGCTTTTTAATGAAACAGAAGTTTTAAAATAAATGATGAAGGAACAAGGGGACCTGTTGAGAGAAGGGAAAGATAATACATTCAGATTTAAAGATCATGCTACATACAAATACATATATACTGAAAAACTGAAAGGTTTAAGAACTTGAGAAAATGTTGGTCAAGTTTGCCCATGGTTTGGGATGTGGCGGGGAGGTCTGTGGGTGCTTATAGTATTAGGCCAGAATACTGTAGGGCTGGGTGTTGCCTGAAAACTCACAATACAATAGCTCAAAAGGGATGGACTGATCTTTACAATCATGGCTGATATTGATACCAACCATTCAAAATGCCAGTTTGGCTGATAATCAGTGCCATTTTTTTTAATATGTTTTATAAGTTATTAATTCTACTTTTGTACTAAGGAAAAATATTTCTTTAACTGGTTTATTTCCTTTTCCCTGTGATAATTTTACTGTATATAAATGGGCACAAAACACTTGGCAAAGAAAGAGCAACGACATACAACCACAAGAAGAATCCCAACGCAGAAATACATTATAGCTGCTGTAACACGTTATGTCTCATTATGAAAATCTTACATTCTCTTATGATTGTACCTTACATGATTATATGCGACAAAAAATTAACTTGAATTCAATTAGCTAACTTTGCTAGCCTGCACATTTGGTACAGAAAGCCATTTTTTTAGAATGTTTTCCATTATTTATCGTCATAAGATATGGCCACCTTAAAAAATGTAAAGTTCCTAAACACAACTTCTTGTCCTGATTCAACAGTTTTGATGTGTAAATGTAAGAATAGTATCGATCTTTATTAATTAAGCCTTCTAACATTACTTTACTTACCGAGTGGAAAATCGCAATGGACCTTGGGATCGCCCATACGGTGACGTCAGCGTTATTAATTTAGAGGATTTAATAATAATAATAATAATAATAATAATAAAAAGATTAATTGAACACAATCGTAGCATTTATATGCATTTATTAAAATCAACAAACCTCTGATAAAAATACGTTATCCAGCATGCTATAGTTAAAGCGGTGTCCTACCAATGATTACTTGCACGCGCCTTGGAGCGTTGTTAAACTCACCTTTTAATGCTGTTTTACCTGCAGTCGAGCGTTGCTTTGGTCAAACTCACCTCTGAATGCCGTTTTCCCTGCAGGTGAGCGTTGTTAAACTCATCTCTGAATGCCGTTTTCCCTGCAGGTGAGCGTTGTTAAACTCACCGCTGATGAACGCGCTAAACCTTTGCGGGCGCTTTGATATCAGATTGCGAGGCTTTTTAAACATCAAAAACCCGCCATTTGGGGGCCGCCATTTGACTCACCTTGGCATAGATCATTTTTTGTAACCTGTTCCTTTTTATTTTTATTTATTGTAGTCTAGATCCATACGAGGCAGACAATGGGTTGTGGTGTGCTGAAACAAGACGTCAAATTTCAACGCTGTTTAGTTCCATAGAAGTCTATCGGACTACCCCCCACGTTGAAAAAAGACGTCAAAGGTATACCCAGTGCGTCAAAAAAGTGACGCCAGATCCCTTGACCATGCGTCAGACATTTGACGAGTAGCGAGTGAGACTGTGTTGGTGTGACGTACACTTTCTGTAAACTGAGCCAAACATTTTCACTGATTTAGGGTAGAGTAAGAATATTTACAGTATTGTGCAAGTTAGTTCATACTTGGATATAATTGTATATGCAATATTACCTTTTCTTTTCATCATCATCTTTAAGAGTTGATGATCATTTCTGTTCAACTTTATTTCTCAGTTGATGAATCCATCCACAATTCATAAAACACAACACATGCAACTTCCTGTCATTGAAATCATTTAAAAATCAAATCGACAGGTTAGAAAAAAAAGCCTCAGGCCCAAATATTCAGTTATCACTGTTTGACAAACACTTCGAAGTACAGATCTGAATAAAAAAAAATCACAAACAGTCCCCAGAGTCTCAATCTGAATCAACGGAGTCGCGAACATGCTCCGAAGTGCCGATCTGAATCAACTGAGTCGCGAACATGCTCCGAAGTGCCGATCTGAATCAACCGAGACGCGAACATGCTCCGAAGTGCCGATCTAAATCAACCGAGTCGCGAACAGGCTCCGAAGTCCCGATCTGAAAACTTCGACCAAAGAATGTAAAAAATAACTCTATTTCTCTAATAACTCTACAACTCTATGAAAGACTCAGACCAAGTATCTAAAAATAAATCGCTATGGTAAAAGAGAAATAATAAGAGGAGTGAAGTTTCCTACCGTTCTGCTGTGTTTGGTCCTCACGCGCGTCTGACGCTCCGCGGCGCGTCTCCGCCCCATCACACGCTCGTTTACAGCGCTAAATTAATAATATTTGCTAATTATTATACATTTACTTCATTGTCAGCTTCAGGTAATTCATTTATTATTGTTCAATGAACTGTTTGATGCAAAAAAAAAAGGTTGTATTTCAGTAATAATTCAAAATTATCAAAATAAAATATATAAAATAATGGTTTATATTTTAATATCCTTTAAAATATAATTTATTACTGTGATGTGCAGCTGTTTTTTCAGCATCATTCCTCCAGTCTTCAGTGTCACATGATCTTCAGAAATCAGTCTAATATGATGATTTATTATTAGAATTATTAATAGTTGTGATGCCAAATATTATTTTGGAATCTGCGATACTTTTTTCCGGATTCTTCGATGTATATATATTTTTTTAAAGAACAGCGTTTATTCAAAATATAAATCTCTTCTAACAATATTAATCTTTGATTTCACTTCTTATCAATTTAACATCCTAAAAGAGTTATAAACTTTTGAACTATATTGTTTATTGTTAGAAAAGACTTCTATTTTAAATAAATGCTCTTCTTTTTAACATTTCATTCATCAAAGAATCCTGAAAGAAGTATCACAGTTTCAGCAGCACAACTCTGATAATAAATCATCATATTATTCTGATTTGTGAAGATCATGTGACACTGAAGACTGGAGGAATGATGCTGACAATCACAGAAATAAAATAGATTTTAATGTATATTAAAATAAAAAAGTTGTTTTACTTCATAATAATATTTCAAATTTGTTTGACAAACACTTCTTGCTTCGAAGTACAGATCTGAATAAAAAAAAAAAAAAAATCACAAACAGTCCCCGGAGTCTCAATCTGAATCAACCGAGACGCGAACATGCTTCGAAATGCCGATCTGAATCAACTGAGTCGCGAAAATGCTCCGAAGTGCCGATCTGAATCAACCGAGTCGCGAACATGCTCCGAAGTGCCGATCTGAATCAACCGAGTCGCGAACATGCTCCGAAGTGCCGATCTAAATCAACCGAGACGCGAACATGCTCCGAAGTGCCGATCTGAATCAACCGAGTCGCGAACAGTCTCCAAAGTCCCGATCTGAAAACTTCGACCAAAGAATGTGTTGGGGATTGCCCCACTGAATGCTGGTTAATATTTATTGACCGCTGCAGAACTCTTGTCAAGGAGTCGGAGTCATCATATTTATTTGATGATTTATTGCACAAGATGTGACCTAACACACATGTAAGTGTATTTGAGGTAGTTTCTGAAATAAATAAAACAACAGATATAAATACTCATTGTTCACATATTACCAATAACTCAACATATAACAAACTCTATAATAAACAACTGTGAAATGCGCTGATATATAGAATATTAACTGAGAAATGTATCAGCAATATATCTGTGAGAATAGTCTGCTTAGTAAAATTACAAACATCGAAATTTAAAATATATATAGAAATGAGAATGTATCATTAATACAGAAGTTAGTAATAATAGCTGCTGGAAGGTATTATCACCATGAAATGTCACTTCAATGTAATAAAATTGTAAACATGAACAATGCACGCTGCGATGCTAGCGGGCTAAACCGCTCGTTAAACAGGATCAAATTACACTCAAAAAGATCGCTAAACATCAATAACATCAATAACATCATAAACACTGTTAAAGTTAGCACTTTCTCTTGCACATAAACACTGCACCTGAGTGAGAGCGCGCGGCGGGTCTGCCGTGCTGAAGCAACAGTGAATAACCGGTCACGTTACAACCGTACATACTATGAATCCTGCACTACGTTATTTACGCAAGTCATTACTGAAACATAACGCAGATCGCAACTCTTAAACTTAAAAAGGAAAGAATTCACAACAGCCGCCCCCACATTTGAGCAGCAAATGGGTAATAAAGGGAATTCTCTAAATGTCTTTGGTATTACCTTCTAAAGCAGGTAACTCTATCAGGCGGGCAACTGGTCTGGTGTAAACTTTACCATTAACGACGATTTCAGCAGTCCGCACACATCCATCACTACTGGGCAATGTCTTTCGAACTCTGCCTATGGGCCACTGAGCTCTTGGGAGCTGCGGATCCACAATCAGTACGACAGAGTCAACTTCCAGGTTCTTTGAAGCCTTATGCCACTTCTGTCGGGTCTGGAGCGTAGGCAAGTGGTTTCTAGTGAAGTGAATCCAGAACTGGTCCACCATGTTCTGACAGTGCCGCCATCGCCGCCGCCCCATGTCTCCTGGAGCGTATGCCACCTGAGGCAGCGATGCATCCCACCGCCCCATAAGGAGAATATTAGGAGTAATCGGATCCATGTCAGCAACATCTGATGAGGCATATCCTAATGGTTTCGAATTGAGGATCCCTTCTACTTCCACTAGGACTGTGGACAGAACATCTTCTGTGACAGCTTGCGTTCCGAGAGCCACCAGGAGAGCATTCTTTATGGAACGGACTTCACGCTCCCATATTCCGCCAAAGTGTGGAGCACTAGGTGGATTGAACATGAAGCTAATTTGATAGTCTGAAAGCTGAACTTTGAGTTCTGGCTCCATAATTGAGAAAGCTTCCCGTAATTCTCTGTCAGCTCCCCGGAAATTGGTGCCACAATCCGAACGGATCTCGTGTGGTTTACCTCTTCTGGCTATGAACCGGCGGAGCGCAAGAAGGAAGGCATCTACATCCATTGAATTGAGGAGCTCAATGTGTACTGCCTTAGTTGTAAGACATTTGAAGATTAGTCCCCAGCGTTTCTCATTTCTTCTCCCGATTTTGACCAGGTATGGGCCAAAGCAGTCAACACCAGTTGAGTGGAAAGGTGGACAGAGCAATCGGAGGCATTCTGGTGGCAAATCTGCCATCTGTGGGACCTTTGGCTGAGCTCTCCATCGCTGACAGGACAGACAGTGTAGCTGATGGTACTTTATGGCCTGACGCCCTCTAAGAATCCAGTACTGTCTCCTTATTTCAGCGTAGACTCTTTCTGCTCCTGGATGTAACAGACGCTCATCAAATTCTTTGATAAGGAGCTTCGTTATTGTGTGTCTGGAGTCCAGCACAATAGGGTGGATTTGTTCTGGGTCTGAGTTTGCTAACCTTCTTAATCTGCCTCCAACTCTTATCATGTTTTTCAGTGGATCCCATTCTGGAGCAAGACTGACTAATCGGCTGTGTGCAGGAACTGGTTTCTTTGCCTTGAGGGCAGCAACTTCTTCAGGAAAGCTCTGGAGTTGGCATGCTCTTATCAGGACAGCTTCTGCCTCTTTGCTTGTTATAGGCTCACTGGAAGCACAATCCGATGTGGCCGCCCCATGACAGGCCCGTCGAGTTGCTTCTACTAATTCACATCATGATTTGAACTGGGTAGAATCAGGGAGGTTGGAGACAATGTCAAATGCTATTAGGCAGTAGCTTGGAAGTCCTTTTAATTCGGATACTCCCTCTGACTGGGTGAGTTCAGGTTTTTTAGGCCAGTGTTCTTCGTTTTGTTTCAAGAATGGAGGTCCTTGACTCCAGCGACTAGGCTCAGCCAGACTTTGGAGTGATTTCCCTCGTGTTATGTCGTCAGCGGGGTTGTCCTGTGTATTCACGTACCTCCATGATCTGTGATCAGTTAGCTCCTGTATCTCGGAGACTCGAGTTCCGATGAACACTTTATATCGACAGGAGTCTGATTGAATCCATTCCAGCACAGTCAAGGAGTCTGTCCATAGGATTGTCTGACTGATGGAGAGAGTGGTCTCATTCCTCACCAGTTTGGCTAGCTGTGCTCCAGCTAAGGCAGCACAAAGCTCCAGACGAGGCATTGACTGCTGCCTCTTTGGAGCAACCCTCGATCTGGCCATTATGAAGGAAACGTGAATGACACTGTCGGATTGAATTGCAAAATATGCCACTGCCCCATATGCTTTTTCAGAGGCATCGCAGAACACATGGAGGGAAATGTTCTGTTCTGCTGGAGTTGTGAAGACCGTTAGGTAACAGCGAGGAATGGATAATGTCCTGAGATGTTCTAGCTCACTCTCCCAAATTATCCAGGCCGCCTTAAGGGTTGGCGGTAGATTTGGATCATCCCAGTCTCTCTTTTTTGTCCACAACTGTTGGATGATTACCTTAGCCCTTGTGGTAAATGGTAGTATAAACCCCAATGGATCATACTGAGATGCCAGCACCTGGTAGGCTGTTCTCATTGTCAGGGCTGCATGCTCAATAGGCCGGTAATGATAGCCAAGGCTATCAGTTGCGCAGTTCCAACGAAGCCCCAATGTAGGCTCCATTGGTTCAACATGGGTTTGGACCAACCACTGCTCTGTAGCGGAGGAGCGGGCTTCAGTAGGAAGATGAGCAATCACGGCTGGGTGACTACTAGCCCACTGTCTGAGGTTGAATCCTCCTTTTGCTAACATGCTGCGTAGTTGATCCACTTTTTGTTTGGCTGCAGCAACAGTACGAAAGCTTGTGAGACAATTGTCCACATAGAAGCTCTGGTGTACTATTTCTTGTAACCCTGGATATTCGGCTTCAGAATTATGAGCATGATGTTGCAGAGCGAAGATGGCACAGCATGGACTGCTTGTTGTACCAAATGGTAGGACCTGCCATTCATATACATCTGGAGGGTTCTCGCTCTGCAGGTCTCTCCAAATGAAACGGAGAAAGGGTCTGTCCTTTGGTAGGAGACGAACCTGATGGAACATGCCCTTAATATCTGCACGTACAGCCACATGATGCTCTCTGAATCTCAGAAGGACGCCCAACAGTGATGGTCCAAGAGCAGGGCCAGGCAGGAGTTGATTGTTAAGAGAAAGACCCTGGTGTTTGAATGAACAGTTAAAAACCAGTCGTGGTTTATTGTTATGGCTCACCAGATGGTGGGGCAGGTACCATGATTCTTCTGCCTGGGCTGCTTCCCTTTGGTTCAGTTTGGCTACATAATCTGCTTCAATGAGTTTAGCAATCTCTCCTGAGTAGATTGAGGCCTTCACATGGTCTTTCTGGAGTCTCCTTTCAGTACTTCTTAGGTTTGCAAGAACAGATTGCATAGATCCCTTGAGCTTAAGGGCACCTGTCTTCCACAGAAGTGGGGTGGCATAACGTTGTACACCCTGTACACTGACTTGCTGCGTTTGAGACTCAAGCAGCTGCATAGCCTCGTTATCTTGTCTGGACCGGACCACCAGCTTCTCATTGCGAAAGGGCAATACGTCCAATTGCCATAACCTTTCCACATTTCTGTAGAGAAGATCATCTGTGTGAGCTGTGGAGATAAAGAAACATTGCTGCACTGGTGCCTGGTCTGTGGGACCCATTACTGTTCCTTGGAGAGCCCACCCAAGAGCTGTATGGACTGCTACTGGACCCCCTTTGGTGCCTTGACGAATTGGCTCTTTGGCTGTAATGAGATGAACTTGGTCCGAACCAATGAGTACAAGCGGATGCACTTTGTGAAATGGCTGTAGTGGAACTCCCCTTACATGTGCATACCGTCTCCGAAGAGCCTGAACTGGGTATGTTTGTTCTACCAGATCAAGACCAGAAGCTGTAAATGCTCCTAAAACCTGATAACGTTTCTCTGGGTTATTTCTCGGAGAGATTTCAAAGGTGACTTTTGTGCCACTGAGGTGAGTAGTGTCTGGTCGGACGGTACGAAGGGCTAGAGTCTCAGGTTCGCCTTTCAGCTGCAGTTGCTGGACAGCAGTGGGCAGGATCATGGTGCGCTGTGCTCCATCATCCAGTATAGCATAAGTCTCAAATGTCTTTGATCTGTGATGTAGCAGCACTGGTACCACCTTCAGAAGGACTCTGCCTGATGCAATGGATGGTAAGAGGTAGATACGGCTCTCAGAGTTAGCTGATGCTGTGTTAGTTGTATAACTTTGGGCCACACCATGAAGCACTTGAAGGTGAATACCACCACAGTCACTGCAGGGTTTCTTTAGATTACAGGTCTCGGGGGCATGGGAACGAGCACATTTCCAGCAGTGCTTTTCCTCCGAAATCCACTTGCAAAGTTCAGCAACAGGCTGCTCTCTGATACTACTGCATCGAGTGATGTAGTGATCTTTGCTGCCACAGAATAGGCAGATAACTTTGGGTGATGTTCTTTTCCAAGACACCTTAGGACTGGAGGATGGTTTAGTCTCTGTGGGTGATACACCATGATACAAGGTTGTACTTTGGCTTTTCGGTTTAGCTGCATTCTTCTCCTTTGAACTACTGAGTGCTCTTTCATACTGGTAACGTTACACTAACCTACTGGAAAGTCGCTGTTGCTGAGCCTTGACTTGGAGCCATCCAGCAAAGTCTTGTAGGTTGTACGGGTTAATACTTGGGGAGTTTAGCTTCCCTCTCAGCTGGAGAAACTCTATGAAGCCATCTCTTAAGTACTTGGGCAGCTTACTGAGTAAACGATCTACATGTGAACAACAGTTCAACTCCATCCCTCTGGTACCCTCCAACGACAAAAGCATACTCACTAAGAGGTGTACACGAAGAGCGAAACTCTGGAAGCTGTGAGCATCATTTGGTTTGACCTCTGGGGCTGTGAGGATTGCTGCTATTTCGCTCTGAGCCAGTTGGTGTGGTTGACCATATTGCAACTGAAGGGCTTGCATAGCTGCTGAATATGGGTACAAATGATGGCGACAAGACTGGCCAAACATCTGTGCTTCAGGCAATTTGAGGTGCTCCAGCAAAATATGGTACTTGTATTTCTCATCTAGCTCTGCATGTGGTTCAAGAAGGTTGTCCAGTGCTAACTTCAGGTTAGCAAATTCCCTTTCATTGTCATTCACAAAATCAGGAATCTTTGGTTGTGGGGCAGCATGCAAAGGGCGTTGAGGCACAAAGTATTCAGTTGGATTCAGTGCTTTATTAAATGGCTGCAGAGAGGGGGTATCAAAGGCAGGAGGATTTAGTGTCATAACTGGAACTCTAGGCTGGGTTTGAGAGACTGATGCTGCTGGAGTCATAAGAGTATAATGAGGAGTCGCAAAACTTGCTGTAGGCAGAGCAGTAAACTGCTGTTGTGAAGGTGACCCTGTCAAATAGCCATAAACTGCATTAAGGTGCTGGTAGACTGGCTTAGGTGCCATTAAAGGTGGCTGCACTTGAGGTTGAAAAGCCTTTCCAGCATCATAAATGGGGGACTGCTTCGTAAACAGTGGTGGCACAGTCTCTGCTCTTGTAGCAGGTTGCTGTTGGTGTGAAACAGTAGGTATAGTTCCAGAAGATACTGGTGAATACAAGGGGATTGAACTGACTGGACATATTGGAACAAATCCAGAGTTAAAATCCTCAGCCTCCACAGGAGATTTACTTGCATTCTTTTGCATGTCACTCACACATCCTTGGGTAGGTAGCTCAATGTCAGGTGACTGTGATGGAGTAGTATGACTTGAGGGAGGCAAACGTGGAGAAGTTACTGAAGGGGATCGTACTGGTGGTGCTATATGCTTTTCACTTTGATCATCCTCCTCATCCTCTTCTTCCCTCAAGAACGATGTGATATGTTCCATCAGCTCTTTACGCCGACGCTGTCGTTTTTCATATTGTTGAAGATTACTGTGAAGTGCAGCCATATCAGCAGCCTCATCCTTCTCTTTGTCAGAAATAGTCTTCAACATTTTCCTCAATGAACTCATGCTCAACAAATCCATGGAGCTTGTGTCTGGGTGCTCACCTTGTCTGGAGACTGTTCGTGACTGACTAGCTAGCCCCACTGCTGCTGCTGCTCCTCTCTGCTCCACTTGCACCTCTTCTGTGGGTGAGGAGAAGAGAGCAGGTCGGTGATGGCCATAGTCAACATGATACTCTTCCAGATGCCTGGGTGTGCGACGATGCCGTGAGGGTCTGTCTGACGTCTCAGTTTGAGGGAGAGAAGTGGCTTGCTCTTTCAATGACATCACTGCAGTAGTCAATAGATCCGGCTCGAAGGACCAATGTTGGGGATTGCCCCACTGAATGCTGGTTAATATTTATTGACCGCTGCAGAACTCTTGTCAAGGAGTCGGAGTCATCATATTTATTTGATGATTTATTGCACAAGATGTGACCTAACACACATGTTAGTGTATTTGAGGTAGTTTCTGAAATAAATAAAACAACAGATATAAATACTCATTGTTCACATATTACCAATAACTCAACATATAACAAACTCTATAATAAACAACGGTGAAATGCGCTGATATATAGAATATTAACTGAGAAATGTATCAGCAATATATCTGTGAGAATAGTCTGCTTAGTAAAATTACAAACATCGAAATATAAAATATATATAGAAATGAGAATGTATTATTAATACAGAAGTTAGTAATAATAGCTGCTGGAAGGTATTATCACCATGAAATGTCACTTCAATGTAATAAAATTGTAAACATGAACAATGCACGCTGCGATGCTAGCGAGCTAAACCGCTCGTTAAACAGTAGGGGTGCTCCGATCAAGATCGGCCGATCGTTAATGCGCATCTCGTCAGTAAAGCCGGTTATTTAATCAGCGATTAATTCCATCAGGTGCGTGATTTCACATAGAGCAGTTACTACACAGAGCTGTTGTTAACTGAGAAGATGGGCCAATAAACGCTGAAAATTAACCTGATTTGCGCATCTTCTCTATTAACAACGGCTCTGTGTAGTAACAGCTGCTCTATGAGAAATCAGGCACCTGATGGAATTAACCGCTGATTAGAAAACCGGCTTTACTGACGAGATGCGCATAACGATCGGCCGATCGTGATCGGAGCACCCCTATTAAACAGGATCAAATTACACTCAAAAAGATCGCTAAACATCAATAACATCATAAACACTGTTAAAGTTAACACGATCGTGGTACACTGTAATTATCTGGGTAATTAACAATATATATTGAAGTAACTTACTTCATCACGCACTTTCTCTTGCACATAAACACTGCACCTGAGTGAGAGCGCGCGGCGGGTCTGTCGTGCTGAAGCAACAGTGAATAACCGGTCACGTTACAACCGTACATACTATGAATCCTGCACTACGTTATTTACGCAAGTCATTACAGAAACATAACGCAGATCGCAACTCTTAAACTTAAAAAGGAAAGAATTCACTACAGAATGTAAAAAATAACTCTATTTCTCTAATAACTCTACAACTCTATGACAGACTCAGACCACGTATCTAAAAATAAATCGCTATAGTAAAAGAGAAATAATAAGAGGAGTGAAGTTTCCTACAGTTCTGCTGTGTTTGGTCCTCACGCGCGTCTGACGCTCCGCGGCGCGTCTCCACCCCTCACACGCGCGTTTACAGCGCTAAATTAATCATCTTTGCTAATTATTATACATTTACTTCATTGTCAGCTTCAGGTAATTCATTTATTATTGTTCAATGAACTGTTTGATACAAAAATGGTTGTATTTCAGAATGTATAGCATTTACACACTAATCCCCACAAGAATAAAGATGTTAAATACTCATCTGAGGAGAAAACTATGTTGCATAATAATGAAAGGATGTGTGACGTACACTTTCTGTAAACTGAGCCAAACATTTTCACTGATTTAGGGTAGAGTAAGAATATTTAAAGTATTGCGCAAGTTAGTTCATACTTGGATATAATTTTATATGCAATATTACCTTTTCTTTTCATCATCATCTTTAAGAGTTCATGATCATTTCTGTTCAACTTTATTTCTCAGTTGATAAATCCATCCACAATTCATAAAACACAACACATGCAACTTCCTGTCATTGAAATCATTTAAAAATCAAATCGACAGCTTAGAAAAAAAAAGCCTCAGGCCCAAATATTCAGTTATCACTAATGAACTGTTTGACAAACACTTCTTGCTTCGAAGTACAGATCTGAATAAAAAAAAAAAAAAAAAAAAAAAAAATCACAAACAGTCCCCGGAGTCTCAATCTGAATCAACCGAGTAGCGAACATGCTCCGAATAGTCGATCTGAATCAACCGAGTCGCGAACATGCTCCGAAGTGCCGATCTGAATCAACCGAGTAGCGAACAGACTCCGATGTGACAATCTGAAAACTTCTACCAACGTATGTAAAAAATAAATGCGTTTTAATATAGTAAAAGTAATTTAGAATCTTTCTCTATATTATATTAACAGCCTAACTTTTAACTAGCAATGCACCATAATTTCACCTTTACACTATAAAAAACACTATATTTAAGCCTATATTAATAACCTCTATGTAAATAAAACAGAATACCGTTCTTACCAAATTCATTCAACATGTTATTAAATCATAATTAGTTTTTAAACACTGACAGGAACTTTCAGAGCTGATTTCAAAGTTACTGCATTTATAAAACAACTCTATGAAAGACTCAGATCACGTATCTAAAAATAAATCGCTATAGTAAAAGAGAAATAATAAGAGGAGTGAAGTTTCCATACCGTTCTGCAGTGTTTGGTCCTCACGCGCGTCTGACGCTCCGCGGCGCGTCTCCGCCCCTCACACGCGCGTTTACAGCGCTAAATTAATCATCTGTGCTAATTATTATACATGTCGACACGCGGCTATTGGTAGTGATGCTACAGTCAAAAATCAGTAATAATTCAAACCTTTTAAAATAAAATATATAAAATAATGGTTTCGATTTGAATAATATAGTAAAAATAATTTAGAACGATCTTTCTCTATATTATATTAACAGCCTAACTTTTAACGAGCAATGCACCATAATATCACCTTTACACTATAAAAAACACTATATTTCAGCCTATATTAATAACCTCTATGTAAATAAAACAGAATACCGTTCTTACCAAATTCATTTAACATGTTATTAAATCATAATTGGTTTTTAAACACTGACAGGAACTTTCAGAGCTGATTTCAAAGTTACTGCGTTTATAAAATAACTCTATGAAAGACTCAGACCACGTATCTAAAAATAAATCGCTATAGTAAAAGAGAAATAATAAGAGGAGTGAAGTTTCCTACCTTCTGCTGTGTTTGGTCCTCACGCGCGTCTGACGCTCCGCGGCGCGTCTCCGCCCCTCACACGCGCGTTTACAGCGCTAAATTAATCATCTTTGCTAATTATTATACATTTACTTCATTGTCAGCTTCAGGTAATTCCTTTATTATTGTTCATTGAACTGTTTGATACAAAAATGGTTGTATTTCAGTAATAATTCAAAATTATTTAAATAAAATATATAAAATAATGGTTTATATTTTAATATCCTTTAAAATATAATTTATTACTGTGATGTGCAGCTGTATTTTCAGCATCATTCCTCCAGTCTTCAGTGTCACATGATCTTCAGAAATCAGTCTAATATGATGATTTGTTATTAGAATTATTAATAGTTGTGATGCCAAATATTATTTTGGAATCTGCGATACTTTTTTCCGGATTCTTCAATGTATATATACTTTTTTAAAGAACATCGTTTATTCAAAATATAAATCTCTTCTAACAATATTAATCTTTGATTTCACTTCTTATCAATTTAATACATCCTAAAAGAGTTATAAACTTTTGAACTATATTGTTTATTGTTAGAAAAGACTTCTATTTTAAATAAATGCTCTTCTTTTTAACATTTCATTCATCAAATAATCCTGAAAGAAGTATCACAGTTTCAGCAGCACAACTCTGATAATAAATCATCATATTATTCTGATTTGTGAAGATCATGTGACACTGAAGACTGGAGGAATGATGCTGACAATCACAGAAATAAAATAGATTTTAATGTATATTAAAATAAAAAAGTTGTTTTACTTCATAATAATATTTCACTTTTTTCCTGTATTTTTGATCAAATAAATGCAGTTTTGACGAGTAACTCGGGATCAGTAAACTCCAACAACAACACATAAAAAATCAATCTGATCCCAAACTCTGACCGGTGTGTGTGTGTGTGTGTTTGTGTATAGCACTTACACACTAATCCCCACAAGAATAAAGATGTTAAATACTCATCTGAGGAGAAAACTATGTTGCATAATAATGAAAGGATGTGTGACGCACACTTTCTGTAAACTGAGCCAAACATTTTCACTGATTTAGGGTAGAGTAAGAATATTTAAAGTATTGCGCAAGTTAGTTCATACTTGGATATAATTTTATATGCAATATTACCTTTTCTTTTCATCATCATCTTTAAGAGTTCATGATCATTTTTGTTCAACTTTATTTCTCAGTTGATAAATCAATCCACAATTCATAAAACACAACACATGCAACTTCCTGTCATTGAAATCATTTAAAAATCAAATCGACAGCTTAGAAAAAAAAAGCCTCAGGCCCAAATATTCAGTCATCACTAATGAACTGTTTGACAAACACTTCTTGCTTCGAAGTACAGATCTGAATTAAAAAAAAAAAAAAAAAATCACAAACAGTCCCCGGAGTCTCAATCTGAATCAACGGAGTCGCGAACATGCTCCGAAGTGCCGATCTGAATCAACCGAGTCGCGAAAATGCTCCGAAGTGCCGATCTGAATCAACCGAGTCGCGAACATGCTCCGAAGTGCCGATCTGAATCAACCGAGTCGGGAACATGCTCCGAAGTGCCGATCTGAATCAACCGAGTCGCGAACATGCTCCGAAGTGCCGATCTGAATCAACCGAGTCGCGAACATGCTCCGAAGTGCCGATCTGAATCAACCGAGTCGGGAACATGCTCCGAAGTGCCGATCTGAATCAACCGAGTCGCGAAAATGCTCCGAAGTGCCGATCTGAATCAACCGAGTCGCGAACATGCTCCGAAGTGCCGATCTGAATCAACCGAGTCGCGAACATGCTCCGAAGTGCCGATCTGAATCAACCGAGTCGCGAACATGCTCCGAAGTGCCGATCTGAATCAACCGAGTCGCGAACATGCTCCGAAGTGCCGATCTGAATCAACCGAGTCGGGAACATGCTCCGAAGTGCCGATCTAAATCAACCGAGTCGCGAACATATGGAGCCAAAAGAGTCTCAATAAAGATAAATGCACACACTACATTCACATATGCACACACAGGATTCATAAATACACACACAGGATACACAAATGTGCACAAAATTTACAAATGCACACACAAAATTTAAAAAGCACAGAAATGCACACAAAATTCAGAAATACACACACAATTGAGAAATGCAAACAACATTTACAGATTCACAAATGCACAGGACAAGATTCAGAAATGTATTTCTGATGCACATACACATATATCTTGATTTACAAACTGCTTGTGGTCTGTGAACTTCACTGCATTTGTGTGTGAATTTTGAGACTCCCCTGACTTGGCTCAACACACAAATGCATGGAATGATCAGCAACCAATCAGATGTCTCCCTTCTTTTAGCCAATCACAAGAACGCCCTCCACGTGGTTGTTTACTTATAAGCCAATCACATGAACGTGTTCACACAGCTTGATATGCCTGTGGTGCGCATATTATAGCCTACTTATTTATGAAATTGTATGAAAATACAGATGTTTAGATTACAATTCAGGTTTATTTTTTATTATTTTTTTTACAAAATATAAATTTAAAAATGTCTCAATACATATAGCCCAGACTGTGACTGCAGAAAAAAAGTTACCATGGATTCATAAATTTGCAATAGGCAATTATTTCCTTTTATTGAAATATTTTAATAAAAGTTAAAAAAAAAAATTTTTACACCTTTTTTAATATTTTAAATATATCTAAATATTCTTTTGGATGCAATATAGAAGTCACTTTAATTATAATATTCGGTCCCTACATGAAGAGAGAGTCAGTGGTCCGCTGAGAGAGGAAAGTGACTCCGGCTGCGCAAAGTGTGTCACTGCTGCGTGAGGAAAGGGAATCATTTGCTCAACTTCGCTGCATGAGGTAAGTGATTCATTAGCTAAGGAAAGTGAGTAGTTCGCTGCGTGAGGAAAGTGAATCGTTCGCTGAGGAATGTGAGTCGTTGCTGATTGGCTTATAAGTAAACAATCCCCCATGTGGGGTGCATTCTTGTGATTGGCTCAAACAAGTGAGATATCTGATTGGTTGCAGATCATTCCCTGTTTAAAAAAAGGCATTTGTGTGTTGAGCCACTGAATTTTGTGTGTGCATTTGTGAATTTTGTGTGCATATTTATGAATTATGTGTGTGCATGTTTGAATCCTATATGTGCATATGTGAATGTAGTGTGTGTATTTATCTTTATTGATACTCTTTTGGCTCCATACGAACATGCTCCGAAGTGCCGATCTAAATCAACCGAGTCGCGAAAATGCTCCGAAGTGCCAATCTGAATCAATCGAGTCGCGAACAGGCTCCGAAGTCCCGATCTGAAATCTTCGACCAAAGAATGTAAAAAATAACTCTATTTCTCTAATAACTCTACAACTCTATGAAAGACTCAGACCACGTATCTAAAAATAAATCGCTATAGTAAAAGAGAAATAATAAGAGGAGTGAAGTTTCCTACCGTTCTGCTGTGTTTGGTCCTCACGCGCGTCTGACTCTCCGCGGCGCGTCTTCGCCCCATCACACGCGCGTTTACAGCGCTAAATTAATCATATTTGCTTATTATTATACATTTACTTCATTGTCAGCTTCATTTAATTCCTTTATTATTGTTCAATGAACTGTTTGATACAAAAAAGGTTGTATTTCAGTAATAATTCAAAATTATCAAAATAAAATATATAAAATAATGGTTTATATTTTAATATCCTTTAAAATATAATTTATTACTGTGATGTGCAGCTGTATTTTCAGCATCATTCCTCCAGTCTTCAGTGTCACATGATCTTCAGAAATCAGTTTAATATGATGATTTATTATTAGAATTATTAATAGTTGTGATGCCAAATATTATTTTGGAATCTGCGATACTTTTTTCCGGATTCTTCGATGTATACTTTTTTTTTTTTAAAGAACAGCGTTTATTAAAAATATAAATCTCTTCTAACAATATTAATCTTTGATTTCACTTCTTATCAATTTAATACATCCTAAAAGAGTTATAAATTTTTGAACTCTATTGTTTATTGTTAGAAAAGTCTTCTGTTTTAAATAAATGCTTTTCTTTTTAACATTTCTTTCATCAAACAATCCTGAAAGAAGTATCACAGTTTCAGCAGCACAACTCTGATAATAAATCATCATATTATTCTGATTTGTGAAGATCATGTGACACTGAACACTGGAGGAATGATGCTGACAATCACAGAAATAAAATAGATTTTAATGTATATTAAAATAAAAAAGTTGTTTTACTTCATAATAATATTTCACTTTTTTCCTGTATTTTTGATCAAATAAATGCAATTTTGATGAGTAAACTCCTGTAAAAACAACAACAACAACAACACATAAAAAATCAATCTGATCCAAAACTCTGACCGGTGTGTGTGTGTGTGTTTGTGTATAGCACTTACACACTAATCCCCACAAGAATAAAGATATTAAATACTCATCTGAGGAGAAATCTATGTTGCATAATAATGAAAGGATGTGTGAAGTACACTTTCTGTAAACTGAGCCAAACATTTTCACTGATTTAGGGTAGAGTAAGAATATTTAAAGTATTGCGCAAGTTAGTTCATACTTGGATATGATTTTATATGCAATATTACCTTTTCTTTTCATCATCATCTTTAAGAGTTCATGATCATTTCTGTTCAACTTTATTTCTCAGTTGATAAATCCATCCACAATTCATAAAACACAACACATGCAACTTCCTGTCATTGAAATCATGTAAAAATCAAATCGACAGGTTAGGAAAAAAAGCCTCAGGCCCAAATATTCAGTTATCACTAATGAACTGTTTGACAAACACTTCTTGCTTCGAAGTACAGATCTGAATTAAAAAAAAAAAAATCACAAACAGTCCCCGGAGTCTCAATCTGAATCAACGGAGTCGCGAACATGCTCCGAAGTGCCGATCTGAATCAACCGAGTCGCGAACATGCTCCGAAGTGTCGATCTGAATCAACCGAGTCGCGAACAGGCTCCGAAGTGCCGATCTGAATCAACCGAGTCGCGAACATGCTCCGAAGTGTCGATCTGAATCAACCGAGTCGCGAACAGGCTCCGAAGTGCCGATCTGAATCAACCGAGTCGCGAACATGCTCCGATGTGCCGATCTGAATCAACCGAGTCGCGAACATGCTCCGATGTGCCGATCTGAATCAACCGAGTCGCGAACATGCTCCGATGTGCCGATCTGAATCAACCGAGTCGCGAACATGCTCCGAAGTGCCGATCTGAATCAACCGAGTAGCGAACAGACTCCGATGTGACAATCTGAAAACTTCGACCAACGAATGTAAAAAATAAATGCGTTTTAAAATAGTAAAAATAATTTAGAATGATCTTTCCCTATATTATATTAACAGCCTAACTTTTAACGAGCAATGCACCATAATTTCACCTTTACACTATAAAAAACACTATATTTCAGCCTATATTAATAACCTCTATGTAAATAAAACAGAATACTGTTCTTACCAAATTCATTCAACATGTTATTAAATCATAATTAGTTTTTAAACACTGACAGGAACTTTCAGAGCTGATTTCAAAGTTACTGCGTTTATAAAACAACTCTATGAAAGACTCAGATCACGTATCTAAAAATAAATCGCTATAGTAAAAGAGAAATAATAAGAGGAGTGAAGTTTCCATACCGTTCTGCAGTGTTTGGTCCTCACGCGCGTCTGACGCTCCGCGGCGCGTCTCCGCCCCTCACACGCGCGTTTACAGCGCTAAATTAATCATCTGTGCTAATTATTATACATGTCGACACGCGGCTATTGGTAGTGATGCTACAGTCAAAAATCAGTAATAATTCAAACCTTTTAAAATAAAATATATAAAATAATGGTTTCGATTTGAATAATATAGTAAAAATAATTTAGAACGATCTTTCTCTATATTATATTAACAGCCTAACTTTTAACGAGCAATGCACCATAATATCACCTTTACACTATAAAAAACACTATATTTCAGCCTATATTAATAACCTCTATGTAAATAAAACAGAATACCGTTCTTACCAAATTCATTTAACATGTTATTAAATCATAATTAGTTTTTAAACACTGACAGGAACTTTCAGAGCTGATTTCAAAGTTACTGCGTTTATAAAACAACTCTATGAAAGACTCAGACCACCTATCTAAAAATAAATCGCTATAGTAAAAGAGAAATAATAAGAGGAGTGAAGTTTCCTACCTTCTGCTGTGTTTGGTCCTCACGCGCGTCTGACGCTCCGCGGCGCGTCTCCGCCCCATCACACGCGCGTTTACAGCGCTAAATTAATCATCTTTGCTAATTATTATACATTTACTTCATTGTCAGCTTCAGGTAATTCCTTTATTATTGTTCATTGAACTGTTTGATACAAAAATGGTTGTATTTCAGTAATAATTCAAAATTATCCAAATAAAATATATAAAATAATGGTTTATATTTTAATATCCTTTAAAATATAATTTATTACTGTGATGTGCAGCTGTATTTTCAGCATCATTCCTCCAGTCTTCAGTGTCACATGATCTTCAGAAATCAGTCTAATATGATGATTTATTATTAGAATTATTAATAGTTGTGATGCCAAATATTATTTTGGAATCTGCGATACTTTTTTCCGGATTCTTCGATGTATACTTTTTTTTTTTTTTTTTTAAAGAACAGCGTTTATTAAAAATATAAATCTCTTCTAACAATATTAATCTTTGATTGCACTTCTTATCAATTTAATACATCCTAAAAGAGTTATAAATTTTTGAACTCTATTGTTTATTGTTAGAAAAGACTTCTGTTTTAAATAAATGCTTTTCTTTTTAACATTTCTTTCATCAAAGAATCCTGAAAGAAGTATCACAGTTTCAGCAGCACAACTCTGATAATAAATCAATATATTATTCTGATTTGTGAAGATCATGTGACACTGAACACTGGAGGAATGATGCTGACAATCACAGAAATAAAATAGATTTTAATGTATATTAAAATAAAAAAGTTGTTTTACTTCATAATAATATTTCACTTTTTTCCTGTATTTTTTATCAAATAAATGCAATTTTGATGAGTAAACTCCTGTAAAAACAACAACAACAACAACAACAACAACAACAACACATAAAAAATCAATCTGATCCAAAACTCTGACCGGTGTGTGTGTTTGTGTATAGCACTTACACACTAATCCCCACAAGAATAAAGATGTTAAATACTCATCTGAGGAGAAAAATATGTTGCATAATAATGAAAGGATGTGTGACGTACACTTTCTGTAAACTGAGCCAAACATTTTCACTGATTTAGGGTAGAGTAAGAATATTTAAAGTATTGTGCAAGTTAGTTCATACTTGGATATAATTTTATATGCAATATTACCTTTTCTTTTCATCATCATCTTTAAGAGTTCATGATCATTTCTGTTCAACTTTATTTCTCAGTTGATGAATCCATCCACAATTCATAAAACACAACACATGCAACTTCCTGTCATTCAAATCATTTAAAAATCAAATCGACAGGTTAGAAAAAAAAAGCCTCAGGCCCAAATATTCAGTTATCACTAATGAACTGTTTGACAAACACTTCTTGCTTCGAAGTACAGATCTGAATAAAAAAAAATAAAAAAAATCACAAACAGTCCCCGGAGTCTCAATCTGAATCAACGGAGTCGCGAACATACTCCGAAGTGCCGATCTGAATCAACCGAGTCGCGAAAATGCTCCGAAGTGCCGATCTGAATCAACCGAGTCGCGAACATGCTCCGAAGTGTCGATCTGAATCAACCGAGACGCGAACATGCTCCGAAGTGCCGATCTAAATCAACCGAAACGCGAACATGCTCCGAAGTGCCGATCTGAATCAACCGAGACCGAACATGCTCCGAAGTGCCGATCTGAATCAACCGAGACGCGAACATGCTCCGAAGTGTCGATCTGAATCAACCGAGACGCGAACATGCTCCGAAGTGTCGATCTGAATCAACCGAGACGCGAACATGCTCCGAAGTGTCGATCTGAATCAACCGAGACGCGAACATGCTCCGAAGTGCCAATCTGAATCAACCGAGTCGCGAACATGCTCCGAAGTGCCGATCTGAATCAACCGAGTCCCGAACAGGCTCCGAAGTCCCGATCTGAAAACTTCGACCAAAGGATGTAAAAAATAACTCTATTTCTCTAATAACTCTACAACTCTATGAAAGACTCAGACCACGTATCTAAAAATAAATCGCTATAGTAAAAGAGAAATAATAAGAGGAGTGAAGTTTCCTACCATTCTGCTGTGTTTGGTCCTCACGCGCGTCTGACTCTCCGCGGCGCGTTTCCGCCCCATCACAGGCGCGTTTACAGCTCTAAATTAATCATATTTGCTAATTATTATACATTTACTCCATTGTCAGCTTCAGGTAATTCATTTATTATTGTTAAATGAACTGTTTGATACAAAAAAGGTTGTATTTCAGTAATAATTCAAAATTATCAAAATAAAATATATAAAATAATGGTTTATATTTTAATATCCTTTAAAATATAATTTATTTCTGTGATGTGCAGCTGTATTTTCAGCATCATTCCTCCAGTCTTCAGTGTCACATGATCTTCAGAAATCAGTCTAATATGATGATTTATTATTAGAATTATTAATAGTTGTGATGCCAAATATTATTTTGGAATCTGCGATACTTTTTTCCGGATTCTTCAATGTATATATACTTTTTTAAAGAACAGCGTTTATTCAAAATATAAATCTCTTCTAACAATATTAATCTTTGATTTCACTTCTTATCAATTTAATACATCCTAAAAGAGTTATAAACTTTTGAACTATATTGTTTATTGTTAGAAAAGACTTCTATTTTAAATAAATGCTCTTCTTTTTAACATTTCATTCATCAAAGAATCCTGAAAGAAGTATCACTGTTTCAGCAGCACAACTCTGATAATAAATCATCATATTATTCTGATTTGTGAAGATCATGTGACACTGAAGACTGGAGGAATGATGCTGACAATCACAGAAATAAAATAGATTTTAATGTATATTAAAATAAAAAAGTTGTTTTACTTCATAATAATATTTCACTTTTTTCCTGTATTTTTGATCAAATAAATGCAGTTTTGACGAGTAAACTCCAACAACAACACATAAAAAATCAATCTGATCCAAAACTCTGACCGGTGTGTGTGTGTGTGTTTGTGTATAGCACTTACACACTAATCCCCACAAGAATAAAGATATTAAATACTCATCTGAGGAGAAATCTATGTTGCATAATAATGAAAGGATGTGTGAAGTACACTTTCTGTAAACTGAGCCAAACATTTTCACTGATTTAGGGTAGAGTAAGAATATTTAAAGTATTGCGCAAGTTAGTTCATACTTGGATATGATTTTATATGCAATATTACCTTTTCTTTTCATCATCATCTTTAAGAGTTCATGATCATTTCTGTTCAACTTTATTTCTCAGTTGATAAATCCATCCACAATTCATAAAACACAACACATGCAACTTCCTGTCATTGAAATCATGTAAAAATCAAATCGACAGGTTAGGAAAAAAAGCCTCAGGCCCAAATATTCAGTTATCACTAATGAACTGTTTGACAAACACTTCTTGCTTCGAAGTACAGATCTGAATTAAAAAAAAAAAAAAAAATCACAAACAGTCCCCGGAGTCTCAATCTGAATCAACGGAGTCATAATTTTAAAATGCAGCTCTTTACATTTAGGCTTGACAGGAAATGTAAGAAAATTCAGACACTCTTTTCCTATCATAATGATAAAATATATAAGATCTCCTTACTTGACCTGGAAAACAACGTTATAATAAACAATTCCTCAAAAATCTGTGAGAACATTTTCTATCATAAGATCATGTATTTTGGGAAATATTGTTGAATATTTTACTTGTTCCTTAACTAATTTAATCAACTGCAATGGTATATTCTTATTTATTTTATCAAACATTTTAGAGGAACTAACTTACATTATATTTAACACAAATATCATCATAACTCAGTATATTCCTGAGTTGTCCATAACTGTCTGTTATTCCAGACAGACGTTATGTGCGCTAAAATTAGTTTCAAGGGTAAAGTACAATTGTCTAAACTTGTAAAATGAAACAAAGTTCAATTAAACTTAACTAATCTGTAGTTAGCTTTTCAGTGTCTCTTAACTGCAACCAATTATGTATTAATATTGAGTAAAATATTTTTTCACTGCATTGCTTTTCAACCTGAATTATTAATAATTTTTTTTTTTTTTTTGGATTTCAATTTGTATTGTTTCTAACAGGATTGAGCGTCTCTGGCGTGATGTCAGAATCACGGTCACCAACAAGTCCTCAGACACGCTGCACTCGCTGGAGGCAGAAGGATTGCTCGACAGATCAGTGATTGAGGAGCTTTTCAGTGTGCACTACACTTTTCTCCCAAGACTTCAGGCAGACTTGGACACATGTTCAGAAGCCTGGAATCATCCTTCACTCTCCTCAGAGGACAATCAAAGTCCCGAGCAGCTGTGGCAGATTGGAGTGATGCACACAAATAATGAGCGATCTGAGAGATACGAGGAATGGTAATGCTGTCTTAGTCAGTAGCCCTCACTGCAGAACACACAAGATCCAGCGAGCAGAGACGCTCGGTTAAGACATATTTAAAGTTGGAGGAGATGGATCTAGATCCAGGGGTAGAGACAGGTCGGTTTAGGGACATGTAAAGTGGGACTGAGGAACTCTGTGTTTGTCTCTCGCTGCTGTGTAGGTTACAGTACAGGAACATGCATTTACTAGAGGCAAGTAGAAACTATGCTGACCATATCGAAGCTGACAGTCAGGATCAAATGTGCAGAAGTAATGGAGACATGTCCCTGACCAGTAATCCACTGCATGAAACTGCTGACGGTGATCTTGTCTTGTTCTGCATCTCCTTTAGTGCAGTTTGTTTTATCACCTGTTCGCTGTCATCTTCAACCCTGCTCTCCTTACTGCTGCTCCCTTCTTCTGCAGAAAACACACACATCTATGTCTGCAACCTTACTTGTGTTAACAGTCTCTGAACTTGGACTCACAAACTGACTATATATTTTTTCAGGTCTGGAAATCACATAATATTCATCATATAATATTCACCAGATATTTCATTCATTTTCATTACAATGGAAAACCTGTAAAAAGCTGCAGATGAGAGTCTAGGAATGAGTATAATGTCCCAAAAACATCTAACCCTGATGTGTGGATTGAAGAGAAAGGAGGAGAGTCAGATGGACAGAATCACAGATACTACACCTGACAATGTCTTCCTTTCATCACATGTTAGGATCCTGTGTACCACATGCTACGATTCTTTCAGAAAGCTCAAGCAAGGCTGTAGTGTCTGCAGTCTCAATCTAAAGAAATACAGCAATATTTATTGTTTAAATTTCAAGATAAGATGGACAGAATTCAAATCTGAGACTTTGTTTCTTATCAAAAGTAACAAAGCACAAAGCCTATCGTGGTTTAATGGATGAGAGATGTGCTATGTTCTGTTCATTCATCAGCTGTAAAGAGACGATCCATCCTTGGGATTTACCAATCAGTTTGTAAAGATGAGATTGGTTCGATTAAAATTAAGACATCAATATTATTTTACCCAGCTGTAATGATAATAAACCTTCCTGAAATTGTCATCCTGAAAGTCTGTAATTGAATACTTCAGATTTTTCCCAGTGCTCCCTCCTTCAAATAATCTTTCCTCAATTTCGGCCATCATTTCTGTGAAAAAAGAAAGTTTCCAGTACTAATTAACAAATGCAATGAAGTTAGTTAAGAAGATGATGACTACATTTGATCAAACATTCTTTTTTAGCTTTTGACCGATGAAAAAAAGGCACTATAAATTAGACTTAATTGCATATCTTGTGCTTGTCTTGCTTTTGTCCCGTTATGATGAAATCTTGGTTTGGTCTATCGTCAGCTCTGAAAGAAATTCAGTTTAGCTAAATAAAAATGACTACCACACACAAACAACTAATGGTAAGGACTGTAGGTTAAACCAATAATTTCATGAAAACACAAAGCATAAAATAAAAATAATAACCTTACCCACAGGTACTCGCATGTGCTTCAATAAAGTCTTCTGAACACATCTCAGAACACACAGGACAAGAAACCTCACAAACAAATGCAGGAAAACACTTCAAACACAGAAAAACTGAATTTTCTCCAGTCATTACTCCAGTCTTCAGTGTCACATGATCTTCAGCAATCATTCTCATATACTGATCTGATTCTCTTAATATCAGTGTTGAAATGGTTGTGCTGCCTAATATCTTCTTGGAATCTCTGATCATTTTTTTCTGGATTCATTAAGGAATGAAAAAGATTTGGAAGGACATGAGGGTGAGTAAATTATGACAATTTTCATACATGGCTGAAGTGTCCCTTTAAAGGAACACAATCCCTTTGAGAACAAAAGTTATGATAATGTTTTGATGTAATCCATGATCTCTCAGAGCTTCCACAGACAGCAAGGGTTCTCCTGCGGCCAAGACACAGAAATGTAGTAAGAACATTGTTAAAATGCTCAATGGATCATTAATATGTTATGTGTAACAACAACATATAAACTTACCTTATCAATCTGTGATTGGTGTCTATGTGCATCATAGAAACAGCAAGATCTTTACGCTCTTGATTATCAGCATGGATTTTAGCTGATAGTTACTGATCGACTATCAATGCTGATTAATCACCAAAACTGATCAATCAATCAACCTCTATTATTCATTTCTTTTGAAACAGAAATCCAGAAATATATCCAAGCTATTTCATCCTCAGAGAAATCTCTTCAGATGATAAACCTGTGCCAGCGTTTCATTTATTTTGGTGAATATTAAGTCTATATTCTGTATTTTTTTTCTAATTGATAATGTGCTTTGATTCTCATTTTATTTGAATAGGTACTTTTACATATGTTTTCATACCTTGGTAATAATTATTATTATAATTTTTTTTATAATTTAAAAAAGTAAAATATTTCTTGGTGACACTCAATATGTCAAGTTAATTTAGAAAATAAAAGTTTTGAATTGTATTTAAATCAAGATACAGCAGGGCACACATTTCTCATGACGATATCAAGTGGAAGTCCCTCTTCTCGAGATTACACACATTTTAATAAAAATAAACACTTACAAAGGTTACACACTCAAATGTTAGACTGGATTAAAATGTAAGAAAATGTACAAGTGATAAGTTTTCTATTTCTGAATTTCAGGATACACAGTTATGATGATCTATATTAAATCTGGACAGCTCAGGATATAAGCTCATCACTGAAAATATCACATTGATTTTCTTGGTTTTCAGTGCTGTATAAACAGATCAACTATTTTCTTAATGTCCTTTGGATAAAAACTTATTTTGCTGAATTAGTTTAGTTTCCTTGAAGCTTGTTTCTTGTGTTCATCAACACTGCTCCACACATTACACTTCCATGCATTCATTTAACTTCACATCACTGATTCCTGTAGCGGCTCTTATTCACCATCAGCTGATCCTGAGGAAACTGAACTGACGTCTAAATACTGAGAGTCCTACACTAAAACACACAGACAGTCAGATATGAGTATGAGACATTACTGCTGTCACATCACATCAGCAGATCCAGCTCAGAAACACACAGTATATTCATATTACAGTCAGAGATATGAATCAGAGTATGTGAGCGGAGCGTGGAGTGCAGCGTGTGATTTTGACTGGAGCGAGGAGCAGATCTTTTAAAAGTCGGAGCGTCGTGGTTTTCACTCGCTCCAAGATCGCTCCAGCACCGCTCCGTCACGAGAACAATTCATGCCAACAGCCCGTAATATAACTGGATATTTAACAAGAAATCACATGTTAAACATATTTAGCTGAAATACTTTAGACGTGGAGTGAAGGTGGAGCGGTGTTTCTGATATCAGTGAGTGTGGAGTGGAGCGGAGCGGAGGGATAATTAAATGATCGGAGCGCGGAGGAGAAATTGTTGACGCTCCACTCCGCTCACATACTCTGATCTGATGAACAACTGATCATAGATTAATAACAGTGAATGATCAACAACTCTCTCTTTATCATTTACACACAGAGACACTGGAGGAGATGAACATATTAATATATTCATAGATCATCACAGAATTAAACAGTTTAAAGAACAGAAACTAAAGTGGAGCTGAATTATTATCTTATATTCTCCAAATATGTCTGTTACTAAACTTTGGCCATTTTAAAAGATTTAAATAATAATATACTCACAGTAGACTAATCTCTCCAGTTTATAACGTGGATCATATTCCAGATCAGAGAGTAACTTCACTTCTGATGGTCCTAGATTATTCCCAAACAGATCCAGTTCTCTCAGGTGTGAGGGGTTTGATCTCAGAGCTGAAGTCAGAGCAGAACAACCTTCATCTGTGACGCCACAATAACTCAACCTGTAGAGAACAATGACACAGTGTTAATTGTAGTTGAAGTGTGTGTAGTTTGTTATTGACTCTGGTCTCAGAGCAGGAGAGGAGATATAATGACAAGCATTGGCACAAACTGCTGCTGATAGAATCAGATTTCTGCATGTTGATGCTCAATGCTGCTGTTTGAAACTGTCATGTGCTTCAGGACTGAACAGACACACAGAGCTGAATGTGAGATATTGTTTCATAGTGATATAAGCACAGATAGTTTGTTTGGGTTACATAACCACCGCAATAAAGAATGAAGGCCAACCCAGTGTGAATTATACAAGAAGACAGAAGAGAAAAAAGTACTAGATATACACAATATATACAATAAATATATGAGGGTGAGTGAGTAATGTCCTTGGAAGACCAATGGGGTTTGTTTCTCGGGTCGACATTAACACATTGACAAAATTATATTCAAAATTAAAAATATTTTTATACCACTTTTTAATGTGTGATTGTGTAAAGGTGATCACCAGATACCAACCTTTCGTGAACTTGCTTACACTCGTTCTCATGGAGGGTCTTTTTATTCTCATTCCAAATGATCAGGGGAAAAAAAACGAGAAAAGTAGTAGATTATTACTATATTACTGTGCCACAGTAAAATACATGAGACTATTTTTTGATCAGTTGAGCATCTATCTGCCCAATCAGGCATCTATGTGACACAGTTGGTAGTTGTTGAGAGCATGGTTCCTCTCATTCATTGCATGACACAGCGCACCTTCTCCACACAGACTGCACCTGTACTGTCTGCCGGCCGAGTATTAGAGCGTGCGCGATCAGCAACAGCTCTCCTATGGACACTATGACCACGTTCACCTCTGTTACCCGCTTCCCCGTTGAGCAAAGGCTCGAAACGATCACTTGTTTGTGCTTCGTGAACACTCTCGCCTTGCACGGTGGCACCATTGCGCTGCAAAGATGTACCGCGAGACGCGCGATCATTAGACGGCCGATCGTCATTTCCAAAAGGCAAATATTCCCCTTCAGAGTCAGAATCGGTGAACAACATTTGCAACACATCCTCTTTGTATTAGCCATCTGGCGATTTTCTCTCATAAATCTCACGATTTACACTCACGCTATGAAATGAATTGCTCCCGCATCAATAACATGAGAGCTCGACACTTTGAACAGAAACAATGCATAATGTTGGTCTAGAATCAAAGTACTACGTGTCTGCCATCTAGTGGAAGGGAATACAAATGAGATATTACACCAGATAAGGAACTACAGTCTATTTTATTAAGTGTGACGTCTTGTCGCAATTTTGCGACTTTGGCGCTTAGAGGGTTAATAACAGCTGTGCCACATCAACAATCAGATTAACATTTAATCAGCAGCTTTATAAACGTATACCTCTTATGTGGCCGAGCTACAAACTATCTTCTGCTCATCAAGGCTGCATTTATTTGATCACAATAAAGTAAAATAAATATTGTGAAATATTACTACAAATACAAAAAAAGTGTAAAATTTTAATATAAAATGTAATGTTATTCCTGTGATGCAAATCAGAATATTCTTCATCATTATTCCAGTTTTCAGTGTCACGTGATCTTTTAGAAATCATTACAACTTATTTTAATCTCAAGAAACATTTCTGATTATTATCAATGTTGAACATTTTGCTACTTCATATTTTGTGTTGAAATGATGCACTTTATTTTTTGATAAATATAAAGTTTAATGAACAGCATTTATTTGCATTTATCAATTTATTAAATAAAAATCATTTTAAATTCCTTCACAGTTTTTGTCGCTTTCATGAATGATGAATAAAATTATTAATTTCGCTCTTTTTTTAAATCCTATACAAATGTTTGAGTCGTATCATAGTTTCCACAAAAATATTAAGCAGCAAAACTGTTTTTAACATTGATAATAATCAGAAATGTTTCTTGAGCAGTAAATCAGAATGATTTCTGAAGGATTGTGTGACACTAAACTTCTTTGTAAACAACAACAGATTTATAAATGTTTCTAATGATGAATGTTGTGTTCCCAAATGCAAATTAAAGCGTCTCAAATCAAGCGCAGCACTAACAGTGAATCAGAACCAGAAACAGTACAGTAACAGCAGACATGGAGCGTCACACTACAGTCTTTATAAACTCATCCCTGCAAATAGTCTCTTATGTTAAATCACACTATTCACTACACAGCTGAGCTTTATATTGATCTGTATTTATATGTACAGAGTAGTGGTGTGTGTGTGTGTGTGTGTGTGTGTGTGTGTGTGTGTGTGTTTCTCCATCACTCAAGGATATCAGAAGCTGAGAATTTTGTCTGGCTTTCTGGGTGATTTGTTTTTCACTTCACAAATATTTTACAGTGTGTCATATATAATCTTACCACAGTATCTCCAGTTTACAGCGAGGATCCTCCAGTCCAGCACAGAGACGCTTCACTCCCGAATCTCTTATTTTATTCAGAGACAGATCCAGTTCTCTCAGGTGTGAGGGGTTTGATCTCAGAGCTGAAGTCAGAGCAGAACAACCTTCATCTGTGACGTCACAATAACTCAACCTGTAGAGAACAATGACACACTCTTCACTCTCTCAGATCAGATCAGTTTAGCTGTGAATCCATTAGTAAAGAGAAAGAACAAATCAATGTGTGATGCATCACTGGACTGAGACTTAAAATGTCAAAAAAGAAATCAAAATAGCAGAAATTATTTAAAGCCTCATTCAAAAAGAAAAAAAAACTCCTTTACACTCTCAGGATTTTTAATGTTTTATGTAGACATTAATGCAAATCTATTTAATGACAAACAACTTTGTTTCGACTGAACAAAGTGTTCATAGAATGCAGTTCAATCAGGACCACTTCCCTCATGTATATTTAATGACAATTATAATTGCATACAGTTAGTGTTGGCGGTATGGTTATGTTCTGTCCATGCAGCCATGCTTGGACAGAGCGGGGAGAGCAGCAAGACAAACCCCCCTGGGGTACAGAACAGAACCATTATAAGCAAATATAATTACAATTCACAACTACATGAGTTGTAAACAAAAGGTCATAGAGACTGCTTCCAATGAAGACACTGTAAAGAAAGAAGAAGTTAGATCAGATTACAGGTTCAGTTGGAGGAGTTGGGGTTGGAGGAGGGAGTTAATTGCAAGCAGCGATGCGATGGAGAGACACTGAATAATGGGAATTTAAATAGACCGCAGGTGATCGGTGTCGAGACTGGATTGGTACACGTCAGGAACAGCTGACTGTCAGCTGATGCAAGCGTGACTAACATGCAGAAGAGTATTTGATGAATGATTTTTATTTCTACATTTTTAATGTAAAAATCATACTAACAATATAAGTACACCTAAGGAAACATTAAAAAGCATTTAAAGAAAAGGAAATAATCCATGTCATGGGACCTTTAATGGTAACACTTTACAATAAATTTTCATTTGTTAACATTAATGCTTTAACGAACATGAATGAACAATGAACAATACATTTATTACACAATTTATTAATCTTTGTTAATGTTAATAAAAACAGTTATTCATTGTTCATGTTAGTTCACAGTGCATTAATGTTTACAAACACAACTTGTGATTTTAATAATACATAAGTAAATGCTGAAATTAACATGAACTAAGATTAATAAATGCTGTGGAAATATTGTTCATTATTATTTATGTTATTTATATTTGTCAACTAATGTAATTAACAAATGTTAACTAATGAACCTTATTGAAGAATGAACGTAGATGAGGCATTAAGTGCATAGCACTGAGACCAACTTAACATTTTATAGAGTTTAATGAAGAAATGTTTAATGTATTTACATGTGCTGTTATAATAAAAGAACTGTTCATTTTAAATATTACGATATATCGTCACACACTACATTAACACGATATCGATAATTGTTGCTTTGAATATCACAGTTATCATCAATACCGGTATATCACGACCCCTAGTCTCATCCAATCAGTAGGAAGTATTACATTCACAAACTATACCTAATTTTGTTTAATTTTGTCTGACTTTCTGGGTGATTTGTTTTTCACTTCACAAATATTTTACAGTGTGTCATATATAATCTTACCCCAGTATCTCCAGTTTACAGTGAGGATCCTCCAGTCCAGCACAGAGACACTTCACTCCCAAATCTCTTATTTTATTCCCAGACAGATTCAGTTCTCTCAGGTGTGAGGGGTTTGATCTCAGAGCTGAAGTCAGAGCAGAACAACCTTCATCTGTGACGTCACAATCTCTCAACCTGTAGAGAACAATGACACACTCTTCACTCTCTCAGATCAGATCAGTTTAGCTGTGAATCCATTAGTAAAGAGAAAGAACAAATCAATGTGTGATGAATCACTGGACTGAGATTTAAAATGTCAAAGAACAAAAAAAACGTGATCATAAATCATTAAAAACCTCATTCAAAAAGAAAAAAAACTCCTTTACACTCTCAGGATTTTTAATGTTTTATGTAGACATTAATGCAAATCTATTTAATGACACTATTCATTACACAGCTGAGCTTTAGTGTTATTTTTCAATCTGTATTAATGTATGTATGTATGGAGTAGTGGAGAGTGTGTGTGTGTGTGTGTGTGTGTGTTTCTCCATCACTCAAGATATAAAATCCTGAGATCTCCTACACTGTGAGATATTATTCATATTCAGTGTAAATTGTGTCAGAGAGTACTTACACCTCAATGTACTGCAGTGCTTTACAGAACAGTAGTAACATATTCTTCACATTCACATTCAGTATTATAAATACAAGTAGTTTGTGTCCGTGCTGTCCGTGTACGTGTCCGGATTGCTCACAGAGAAAGTATAACACAGTCTTTAAACTCCAACAGTCTTTTGGAAACAGGGTTTTTAATCACACAAACAGCTCTTCAGCTCGACTGAACAAAGTGTTCATAGAATGCAGTTCTTACAGGAGACTGAATAAATGAATCTGCTCCTGCGCTGATTGTAAAGAAGAACGTGATTGGCTACAGCGAGAACGTGCTACGATTGGTCAGTGAAGTGTGTCTGTTATCTGATTGGCTTGAGCAGACGGTGGGTGGAGTCACAAATACACAGAAAGACTTTCACTAATGAATGACAGGAAAAGTTATTTGTAGAATAAAAAAAAATATTTGTGAATATTGTTTTTATTTTCAAATATCATTATATTTATTTGCCAATATTTTTATATCATTTTTAATATATTTTTTTTGTTAATCTCAACATTCGTTTGTGGATCATAATCTTTTAATTTGTAATTATGCAACAATTCTGTCTCCATGCAACTAGCCCTAATATCAGTTATTAAAATAATCAATATTCCTCCATCACTAATCTTTATGTTTATATAATATCACTGTACTATAAACACAATTTCATCTCTCAGAAGCTGCTTGTCACTGCAGAAGAGTATTTGATGAATCAAGCTGCTAAAGGAGTGTTTTCTGCTTCGTCCTGATCACTTCTGAAGCAGAACAGCAGCGGAGAGCAATGAGGAGACGAGGAAAGAGATCACATGACATCAGCCAATCAAAACAGAGCGCATTTATCATAAACCCAGCGTTTCTGACACTAATATTCATCTTTTCAACATCAGTCACTGTTTGAGCAAAAACACCTCGACATTCTGAAATCAAGATACATTTACTGAAGAAGAAAAATCACTTCAGATAGAAAGACCTGTTTTCTGAAGAAAGAAGTAAAGATTCTGCTAATGGCAAGAAAAATAATCGTTTTCCCTTTGAATTATTAATATTATTTGAAGCAGAACAGCAGAAAGTCGTTTTCACTAAAGGCTGACATGTAACTGGATATTTAACACCGATCTCATTAAATGACAAACTCTCAGCTTGTTTTGTGTGAATAATTCATGAACGTGTGTGACCTGCTAAAATGTAAGTTTTAATATTTTATTTGTGACATTAATGTGGTCACAATGCTGACAGAGTAAATATGTGTTAGAAAACTAGACCTATATCACTCATAATATTAACATTCACAGGAATACACCTTTTCTATGGTTTGATTTATATTATGACATAATGCAGATCTCTTTAAATGTATAATAATGTAAAATAGTGTCTAGTGTTGTCCAGTAAAGAGTAAGACACTTCAAGCACAAGTGAAATGTCTGAAGGTCAGCTTTACTGATCAATGTGTGGAGCGTCTCTTTGCTGCAGCTGCTGCTGATTTAATGAACCAGTTTCTCATGTGACGGGGTTGTTTTTACCCGCGCCGCTAACACACGCTTTACTCTAATATCTACTGGATTAAAAACACCTGTCCTGACTCCTTTAAGATTCTGTTATTCAGGAGAAAATCTCTCATTCAGGAACATTTATTTTAAAGGAGTCAGATTCATTATTAAATATGATAGTTTAGTTGATGATGAAACACTCACACAGCTTTTCTGCAGTTGATCACAGCTGGTATCAGTCTTCTTCTCCCCTCATCTGATGTGTTGTATTTCATGGGGTCCAGTTCATCCAGAGGCTCCTCTGACATCTGAATCATGTAGGAGATTGTTGAGCAGTGAGCAGCAGAGAGTTTCTCTGAGTGTTTGTCTGATTTCACAAACTCCTGAATCTCTCTGAACAGAGTCTGATCTTTCACTTCCAGCAGACAGAGGAACAGATTGATGGACTGATCAGCTGAGAGAGGATGACTATCATCTGGATCTCTGATCTTCTCTTTAATGTACCGTGTGGTTCTGCTGATGGTCTGTGGTCTGTTCTCTGTGTGTGTCAGTAGATCCTGTAAGAGTCTCTGATTAGACTCCAGTGAGACGCCCAGCAGGAACCGCAGGAACAGATCCAGATGTCCATTATCACTCTTGAGAGCTTTATCTACTGCTGATGTTAGTAGATCATACAGAGAGACTTCATCAGAGTCACTTTCAGAGTCTTCATCAGAGTCAAAGTAATATCTGTAAGATCTGAATTCAGTCAGTGTTTTCTTGTTCTTTGTTAAACAGCAGTAAAGCAGATAGAAAGCAGCGAGAAACTCCTGAACGCTCAGATGAATGAAGCTGTAGACTTTCCTCTGATGAATCACAGATTCCTGCTTAAAGATCTCAGTGCAAATCCCAGAATACACCGAGGCGTCAGTGACGTCTATGCTGCTCTCAATCAGGTCCTCCTCATAGAACATCACATTGCCCTTCATCAGCTGTTTGAAAGCCACTTCAGCAAGTTTCACAATCACTTCTCTGTTGGACGGCAGGAGTTTCTCTGGATCTCTCTCTTCATACTTCTGCTTCCTCATGTTGATCTGAATCAGCAGGAAGTGGATGTACATTTCAGTCAGAGTTTGAGGGATTTCTGCTCTCAGATCTTCTTCCAGGAGCTTCTGAAGCACAGTGGATGAGATCCAGCAGAAGACGGGGATGTGGCACATGATGTGGAGGCTTCTTGCTCTTCTGATGTGTGAGATGATTCTGCTGGCTTGATGCTCATCACTGATTCTCTTCCTGAAATATTCCTCCTTCTGAGGCTCAGTGAATCCCTGAATCTCTGTCAGACGGTGGATGTATTCGGAGGGGATCTGATTGGCTGCTGCTGGTCTGGAGGTGATCCAGATGAGAGCAGAGGGAAGCAGCTCTCCTTTCATGAGCTTTGACATCAACACAGCCACTGATGAAGTCTCAGTCACATCACAAACTTTCTGAGCGTCTGAAAACATCAGTGTGATTCTGCTTTCATCCAGACCATCAAAGATGAACACAACTTTACACTCCTCATAAATCTGTGAGTCCAGATCTTGAAGTTCAGGATGAAAGTCCAGCAGAAGTCTGTGAAGACTGTACTGATGATCTCGGATCAAGTTCAGCTCTCGAAATGGAAGCACAAACATGAAATCTACATCCTGATTGGCTTTTCCCTCGGCCCAGTCCAGAATGAACTTCTGCACAGAGACGGTTTTTCCGATTCCAGCGATGCCTTTAGTAAGAACAGTCTTGATCTGCTCTTTCTCCTCAGATCCTGCTTCAGCGGAGGCTTTAAAGATGTCATTGCAGTAGATTGGAGCGTCTTGTGAGTGTTGTGTTCTGGCTGTTTTCTCCATCTGTAAAACCTCATGTTCTTCATTCACTCCTTCTCTCTCTCCCTCTATGATGTAGAGCTGTGTGTAGATGCTGTTCAGGAGGCTTTCATTCTCCTGGAGTTTCAGTCCCTCACATAATCTCTCATACTTGTTCTTCATGCTGGTTTTGTGCTGCTCTTTGACTCTCTGTAGTTCATCATTCACTGCTTGATCATGTTTATTCAGAGACGCTGTAACGCTCGTGTTGTTCAGACAGAAGACAGAGGAGACTCCTCCAGAGATGCTTCGCTCTCCATCTGCTCTGCTGAAATATCACAAGAACAACTGATTAAACATGTCTCAAAATAAAGGATGTGTAAATTAAACTTCTAAACTGATAGAGATTTCAGTCTTGTATTTTCAGTATAATTTCAGTTTGTTGATCTGTTTAACTCTTTGTGTAATGCACATTGTTTCAAAGAGAGTCTCACAATCCTCCAGCGAGCAGCTAAAGGTGACGAGGAAAGAACAAACTCACTGAGAGCTTTAAGAAATGAGGAAGAAACCAGAAGTTCCTCCTCAAGCTGACAGCAGAGACTCTGTTACACAGTAAGCTTCTTTTATCTGGACATTGAGATCAAATTCATTTTCCATCACAGATTTGAGGTGAAATCAGGAATAAAATCATAACTCATCTCTCCATCAGGACTCGACAGTGTGAGCATTTTACTCTGATCTGCAGCAAACACTAGATGTGTGTGAACAGTGAAGTGTGTTCAGGAGCACAAGAGCCAATAAAACAAGCTCCTGCAGCTCCTCACAGAGTCTTCAACACCTTACACTGCAGGACAAACATCTTCATTATTATTCTTTACTCTCTTAAATGTGGAGAATCACCATACAGTCTAAAGTGATCATTAAACTTCAGAAGTCTGCTGTGATGAAGTAAATCTGAGCTCTGCACATTCAGAGTAAAACCGTGGCACTGTTGCTCTTCTACAGACTTGTGTTTCACAGCAGTTCACAATCAGTGACTAGAGCACATTTATTCCAGATGATCGCTTGTGATTGACAGCTGATGAATTATAACAGTCTGTACTTTATGCTGTGGATATTGTAACATGTGAGATGGCTGTAAGATGCATATTTTATCTCCCTCATCTTTCTGAAGGAGCAGCCAGCGATAGACAAGCAGACATTTCAAAATATGAGTCTGCTTATATTTTCATGACATTTCATACATATTTATCACATTTTCATTTCGCTCCTGAAGTTTGTTAATGTAGGATCTCGTGTGCTCATTGTGTCGTGTGTGTGTGTGTGTATTGAGTGTGTTTCTGACTCTCATAAAGCAGTTCAATCCTCACCACACGATTATCCTCACCTGGGGTCAGAGGTCACTGCTTCATCACTGAGTTTAGGAGGATTACCCATGGATTCGTCACTCTTCAGAGACACACAGCTGTGATCAGGAGATGAAGATCTCTGACTGCAGATCCTGAGAAAACACACAGAAATATCACACTCTTTTGCTGTAAACAGTGATGAAGACAGAAAGTGAGAATCTGCAGCATCAGTCAGATGTGACGCCAAAACACATTTACATCATGATCATCTGATCCGGACGCCTTCTCCACATGTGTGAATGGTTTCCAGCAGAAGACAGTTTGTCTTCCACTAATAAACAAACTCTTAGCAATGCTGTGAGGTTTTCTGACCCGCACTCTCAGTCATACAGGGGTCAAGCATCCAAACAAATAGTTCAAACTACATTTATCTTGAGGAAAAACCCAGTGTCTAAACGAAAGAAAAGCTCTACAAGACTATTATAAAGCAGCAAACAACTATAAACTGATTCTGAGCTGCACTTCTGGGTAAGTGTGTTATTAACTGTTCTTCATGATAAAACACTATAACTACTGCTACTACTGTCTAGTCTATGTACATGTTTCAGGTTTAAATATCACTATATGCCATAACTGTAGGGATAATACACTATTTCCTCCATGTACTTAATATTTAAATATTATGTAGCTCTATTGTTTACATCAGATTCATGCTTTATTCAGTGCAGTCCATCTCTTTAATGCTTGAAATCATAAACGTCTGTTTCACTTTAAAGTGTGTCTTCGATGACGGTATTCTGTAAAAATGAAAATCATGTTTCTTGCAATTTGATTCTGACGTACAAAGGCACAAAACATTTGTTTATTATTTTGTGGGGGTTTTTCTCCACTTGTTTCAGTTTTTGTGCCTCAATAATGCGCTGATAATGAATAAGATATCTCACATAAAAGATGTTTACATATAATCCACAGGAGAAAATAGCTGAAGTTATAAAAATGACCCCATTAAAAATCCCCTCGACTCACTCAATACTGTGTTGTTAGCTGAATGATCCTCAGCTGTGTGTTTGTGTTTAGTGATAGTTGTTCATGAGTCTCTTGTTTGTACTGAACAGTTAAACTGAGCTCTGTTCTTCAGAAAAATCCTTCAGCTCCTACAAATTCTTTGATTTCCGGCATTATTTAAACATTTTCCATCAGTGACTGTTGTTACAAACACGCCAGGTTCCACCTCCACTCATTCACAACGCACGCCCTCACCTGAGTACTGATCATCACACAATCACATCTGCAGCATAAATACCACACACACGCACTCGGTCAGCGTCCGGTCTCGTTCATGACAAGGTCTTACCTGTATGCTAACTCTAAGGACTAACTCTTCCTCTACTTACCTCTCTCCAGCGATCCTCCGAAGATCAAGATCTCCATCGTGCGTGTGTGTGGTTCACCTCCCTCCTCTGATGTCTTCACCCAGCTATCACGGACCCATTCATCACTCTACCCAACACTACCCGCTCCTCTGCTTGAGCCTTAAAATAAACCATCTTTCTGTTCCTCCTCAGCCTCCTGGGTATTCTGTAACAGCTGTGTGATTTTGAGATTCATCTTTTCACACTGAAGACAACCGAGGGACTCAAACACAACTATTACAGAAGTTTCAAACACTCACTGATGCTCCTGAAGATAAAACCATGCATTAAGAGCCGGGAGTGAAAACTTTGAATTTGAAGTTTAGGGTAAATTTACTTATTTTGTCTTCTGGGAAAGAAACCACTTATGTACCATGTTATGTAGCCTCTGAAGGACTGTACTAAATGGAAAAAAATAATAATAATATATACGGTATATATGATTATTCAGACAAAATAAGACAAAAATGTAATTCTGTTCAAAAAGTTTTCACGCCCCATCTCTTAATGCATGGTTTTATCTTCTGGAGCATCAGTGAGTGCAGTCACCCGGATCCAGTACGTATCCAGACCAGATGGTGGATCAGCACCTAGAAAGGACCTCTACATCCCTGAAAGACAGTGGAGACCAGGACAACTAGAGCCCCAGATACAGATCCCCTGTAAAGACCTTGTCTCAGAGGAGCACCAGGACAAGACCACAGGAAACAGATGATTCTTCTGCACAATCTGACTTTGCTGCAGTCTGGAATTGAACTACTGGTTTCGTCTGGTCAGAGGAGAACTGGCCCCCCAACTGAGCCTGGTTTCTCCCAAGGTTTTTTTCTCCATTCTGTCACCGATGGAGTTTCGGTTCCTTGCCGCTGTCGCCTCTGGCTTGCTTAGTTGGGGTCACTTCATCTACAGCGATATCGTTGACTTGATTGCAAATAAATGCACAGACACTATTTAACTGAACAGAGATGACATCACTGAATTCAATGATGAACTGCCTTTAACTATCATTCTGCATTATTGATACACTGTTTTCCTAATGAATGTTGTTCAGTTGCTTTGACACAATGTATTTTGTTTAAAGTGCTATATAAATAAAGGTGACTTGACTTGACTTTATTATTATTTATTGTTAAGTTGTCCTATTTAAATGTGTTCTGCTCTCCTCCCTGATATACATGCGTGTATGTACCAAGAGCAACTTAAAAACCACAACAAATTCCCTGTGCGTCTGCACACACTTGATAAAGCAGATTCTGATTTTCTCTTGTGGACTATATTGTATGTGAAAAATCTTATTCAGATCAGTACAATAAATACAATAAACAATAACATGCATTTTGCATGATCCCTCATTTTAGTAAAATAATTACCATTTTGCAGATTTTGAAAGGGGGTTGTAAACTTTTGACCTCAAATGTAACTTTGATAGAAAGGTATGCAATGGATTACATCAACCAAAAATTCAGATGACTGATAGTATGACAACCCTGCTGAGAAAATTAAATAAATAAATAAATAAATAAAAAACATCTAATGGTTTCCACTACAAATACCATCATACAACTCATTCGTCATTCAACTCATTAAAATCAGGCTTGTTGTTTTGTTTTCTCTGTAGTGCGCTTTGGGACTGACTTTTGTGTTTTTTTTCAGTTGCTTCTAAACATATACATGGCTAAAGTCAGTAAACACTGTATTCAGTACAAACTGGGCTACAATAATGTGTAAATAGCATGTATGTACATGGTTAGTGAAAAACTAAAGTTCAGAAGTCACTGTTAAACCTGGAGCTTGTAGCTTAGAATTTTTTGCTTAAAAATTATGTGAAAATCATCTTGTTTACTCACTCAAAGAAAACAATAGATTAATTGAAATTTTCTAAGTTACTTTTTCATGGTAAAATTCATATGCGAGTAGGCCCGCATAATGAGCTGCATAATGAGCCATTCAGTCAGCTGTGTGTCACTGAGAGGGGAAGAGTTACAAGAAAGAATATGAGGACAAATCTATATATTTTTATGTTTGTAGTTTGTAGTTTTTTTGGAATATATTTAATTGAGATTTAATTTGAGATTCTCTTGCGAGTGCAGTTAAACAGTTTATTAGGAAAAATCAAAGCTGATTTTTAATTTTTAGCATCATTACTCCAGTCACACGATCCTTCAGAAATCACTCTAATATTAAAATTTTCTACCCCCCCTCCCAAAAAAAATAAAAAATAAATATATATATGAACATATATACACACGTGTACACAAGTGTGTGTGTGAGAGAGAGAGAGAGAGAGAGTAGACATGTATGTATGTGAAAGGAGTGTGTGTGTGTGTGTGTGTGTGTGTGTGTGTGAGAGAGAGAGAGAGTAGACATGTATATATGTGAAAGGAGTGTGTGTGTGTGTGTGTGTGTGTGCGCGTGAGAGAGAGAGAGTAGACATGTATGTAAAAGGAGTAGAGCTGAAACAACGAATCGATTTAATCGATTAAAATCGATTATTAAAATAGTTGTCAACTAATTTAGTAATCGATTCGTCGCTAAATAAATTTTATTTGCCATAAGCGGCTCATTTCGTGCATATTTCGACATATTTAGAGAGAGAGTAGACATGTATGTATGTGAAAGGAGTGTGTGTGTGTGTGTGTGTGTGAGAGAGAGAGAGTAGACATGTATATATGTGAAAGGAGTGTGTGTGTGTGTGTGTTAGAGAGAGAGTAGACATGTATGTATGTGAAAGGAGAATTTACACGTGTGAGAGTGCCAGAATGAATCATAGATTATACAGCCCCTCATAAAGTAACTTTTCATTGTTTACTCACTCAAAGAAAACAAGAGATTCATTTAAATTTTCTAAGTTACACAGCAGTGAACACACACACACACCGTGAACACACACCCGGAGCAGTGGGCAGCCATTTATGCTGCGGCGCCCAGGGAGCAGTTGGGGGTTCAGTGCCTTGCTCAAGTCGTGGTATTGAAGTTTTGTGTTTGCTTGTCACAAAAGAATCATAATTTCAAATCGCACATAATTAAAACTACAATTATAATATTATCGCAGACAATAAAACCCCGAGCACCGCAGCATAAATAATGTCCACTGCTCCACTCCACTGTGTGTGTGTGTGTGTGTGTGTGTGCGTGCGTGTGTGTGTGTGTGTGCACTGCTGTGTGTGTTTGTGCACTTTGGATGGGTTAAATGCTGAGCACAAATTCTGAGTATGGGTCACCATACTTGGCTGAATGCCACTTCACTTTGTAGCTGGCTGGGTGATGGAAGTAACTCAATAGCAAAGGTAAGACATCAATCTAGGGTTTATTTTGTATTAACATTTATTCTTTACTTAAGTAATCATTAATAAACATAATAAAATTCCAAAAAATTTTGTTTATCATCAATATTTTAATGACTTTACTGGTCACGCTGAGCATTATTAATAAACTAAGAAAAAGTGATTCATACGAGTCTAGCGTTCAGGAATCGGGGTACGCTGGTCGTGCCGTGTGTTTCTGATTGACCACAAAAGAATCGGTTCATACGAGTCATTCGTTCAAGAATCGAACTAGGCTAGTTGCGCTGTATGCTTTGATTCCCTAAAAACCAGCAGATGAATCATTTATTTGTGAATTGCTCTACACTGCAGAGTGAATGGCGGTGTAAGTATTAGTATGGTATTACATAAATGAAGTAAAGTAACTGGGAAATACATGAATCTTATTTGGAGGGCTGCCATTTCTTTCGTCTAATAGCAGCAACCCATTGCTGCCTTCTCTCCCCATCAAATGGTATTTCAATAAAAAGATATATTGGCTTAACCCTGTCTATTAGCACAGCCCACCGCACAACAAGAAGTAATCATTTTATTACATGAACGAACACGAACTTGTACTCGTTTGGCTTGCCTTCCATCCTACAGCATAGCTCTTCTGCCGTCCGTCTGAGTACAGTGTGATGTCACGTGCAAAGAGTCAGTTTCCCTGGTAACAGCGGAACACACAGCAGCACAGCACTGGACTCTGAACATGCAGCGCTCGAGTTTATTCAATGAAATCATAACTTGAGCCTTTTGAAGTTTAATTATGGCTGCGTTCACACTGCAGGCTGAAACGACCCAATTCCGATCTTTTCAAATGACCCAGGCCACTTGGGTATGTGGTCCTGAATCCGATACGTATCCGATCTTTTGAAATGCGACCTCCATCTGAATGGCCAGGCCACATGTATCCGACCATGCTCAGGCATTATCGAGCACTGCACGAGCATGCACAGACTACTAACAATCTTTATCAATCAAATCAAATCAATATTTATCCAAAGTGAATCTCACAAGATCTGAGGATCCACTAGTATATTGGACTCAACATGAACATCTGTATCCTCATTTATACCAGCTGACAATGACATTCCTCTGATCCATGCGAAAGGATCTTTTCCAATACTGGAGAGGTTCTGTCCAAAAGGAGGAATCGTCTAAGCCCCAACATATTGATACAATTCTGTTCCTCAATAAAAAGAATGTGTGATCCTTCCTTCACCCACCCAGTGTTGCAGTTTGTTCCTTTAAATCCATAGTCCCATAAACACAACACTGCACTAAAACTAGTAACAGTTTAATGCACAAAACACACCAGAAACAATTCTGAACCTTTCCCACCCCACACTTTTCTGTTGTAATTTGCGTTATTACACTCCCTCCACCATAAGAACTACACTCAACACAGTCTCACTTTTGTTGTTCCTACTGTCACTATCCAAACTATTTATGAATAATGAATGAACTGTGTGTGACAGTTGTCTCTGCACAAGTAAATTCAGACAGACAGAGAAACATATTTTATTTGATACCCAGGCAATGGACAAATGTCTGCTCAGGTAATTGATTCAGTATTTTTTATTGGTCTGCTATTTCTTTGCACAGTAGCTAGATGTCACTAGTGAGCAATAATGAATGAAGCTTCGAGTAATGAACCTTTTGGTGAAGCAATGGGCTGCGAGGTCTCAGTGGTTCAGGAAGCCTCATTTTGCCATCACTAACTGAAACCAATCGCTTTTAAACTAAAAACGTCTCAATGTAGATTTTGGTGAGCTTAATATGTGCGTTTACCCTAATATTTATATAAAACATACCTGAGATCAGTCTTTGTATCTCCACTCTTAAACTTTACTGGATGACCCATAGACCGATCACTCCTCACAGACACACAGCTGGACTCTGCTTCTGATCTCTTCTGATCAACCGAACTATAACAGAGAGAGATTAAAGTGAATCCTCTAAATTACCATATTTAACAAAGTACAATCTCATATATTATTTAAAAAAGCACTTCAGGATCATTTCATTTACACAATTTTTTTATTACAAAAGACTATAAATAGAACTGAGTGCTTTCACAAATGCATCTCTACGTGTAACACTATATATTATTAAAATATCAGATAAAGATAAACAATATCTTTTAGCAATGTACATGAAACATTTATCATATATTGTAGAAAATAAACATTTTGATAACTGTATGAGGCAGATTAAGGTGTTCAGGGGCCCCTGAGTAAGACCCCAAGTATGGTGAACTGGCACACACACACACACACAGACACACACACACACACACACACACAGACAGACACAGACACACACACACAGACACAGACAAACACACACACACACACACACAGACACACACACACACACACACACACACACACACACAGAACAGGGCTCTTCTGAAGCAATAGTCTCATCAGTGCTCTATCAGGTATTACTTTAATCAGCATACTTTTGATATTTGCTTAAATTGATTGCTGTTACACTTTTTAACTTTATGAAGGACAATATTTTCCTAAAATGTACATGTCTCCATTTACATTTAATTCTTAAATGTGATCAATAAATGACGTTAGTATATGGTTGTTACTATTCAAAGAATTCAGTATCAACAAACTCCATCTGTCCAAATGCATTAATCATGTTATTAGATTAATGTTTTACTTTTTTGACATATAAATATGAAATGTTGGAAAAATGCAATGATGCTTTTAAATATGAAATTAAACAACCAGTAAGTGGTAGCAAGTCACTTTCTTAGGCCATCCTTAAAAATATTCTTGTTTGTCGTAACCCGACTGACCCTGTCAATTTAGGACCGACTCAATTATTTTTTATTTTTTTTGCTTTTAGTCCGACCGACTTGCCGGTTTTACATTTTTGTTGTTTATTTTCTCAAGTCACTTTCTTTGGCCATTCCTAAAAGTATTCTTGTTGCCGTAACCTGACCGACCCAATTATTATAAATTTTTTTGACAGACCAATTTTTTTGTTTGTTTTACTCTTCAAAAAAACTAATACAAAATCAATAAAATAAAATTAATTATATTTTAGTAAGTTTTGTAAATATATAAATTGCCTAGGCCTACATACAAACGAAGACTATGTTCTTTCTTTAAAAAAACCCCGTGACGTCATCTGTGTTTACACGGATGTCACCCTATGGCCTGGGCGTTCGCTTCATCTCAGTCTCTCATTCAGTCTCTCATTCAGCCTCTCATTCAGTCATTCAACGGTTCACGCTTGGTAATAATGGCTGTGGCTGCAGTAAACTAAATGTTCGCGGTCACTGTTCAAAGTCATAATACATCTAAAACATTCATTAAAACAGCTCGACAGCACTTTAACTTGGCACGAAGTTCTGGAAAAACTGTGCCCAGATCTTTCCCTGTCTAGTCTAAAACTTCGAAAATCTATTGCACGAATCGATTGGACCAACCAACACAAGTTTCGAAAAGGAAATAAAAAATAGGAAATTGATTTTAACGACCTTCTCTCGGAGCGCGTCCAGGTTTTTTTATTTTTTTGAACACGCGTCACACAATAACTGCAGCTTCGGACACACACGCATAACAGCAAATAATGCTTCTGCACAGTGTTTCTCTTTTTACAACAGAAATAGCACTTTTCCTTTTCTTGTCATTTATAAAAAAATTAAAAAAAATAAAAACCTGGCTATGCGTTCTGTACTAGACTTACTGAGACTTGTCATGTCACTTGTATACTGTTGTTGTTCTCTTGTTGACCTGACTGCTTCTATTGTTCTCATTTGTAAGTCGCTTTCGTCTGTTAAATGATTAAATGTAAATGTAAATGTAAATATGAATTCTGCCGGTATTCAGACAGTCTCATGCACACAGATACAGATTCGGGCTAGAATCGCTGTATGCAGTGTTTTGTTGTTGTTGACATTTCTAATCGTAAACAGAGCCATGTTAAAGCCTGCAGTAAATGTTTTGTGTTATGGCAGTCCACTCTGCTTATTGTTTTTCGAGAATGTTGCACTCCTTTTTGTCATTGTGCACGTAACTTCACGCCAATAAATCATCAGAAATATTGGTCTTTACCAATATATTGAATCTTCACATTTCGTCCTGCCTGTTGTCCATGGATTTACCTATATTTGGGGTATATTTGGGGTCTAGACATGCAAAATCGATTTTACAATCGATTCAATGAATACTTGTCACTCAAATCAAACAGGATTTTTTTTTCAAAGTGACAACCCAAATAAGCAAAGTAAACTGTCTCTCATTTGTAGGTTGCATCGACACCTAGCGGTGGATGCAAGTAAAACAGTATAACACTACCTCATTTGTTTTCTTCTCACCTGAAATTCATGCAATAAACATGTTTTTGACAAAGATTTCAATTTGTTTTTGGTCTATATAGCCTGCATTAAAATGTGGTTTGCAATGATGCACCTAAAGGCACGGGTTGAAGACCCAGTCAGTGACGTCACGATATGCTAATTTGTTTAAATTCATACCTACGTAATCACCATCACCAAAATTTGACTTTTTTTTTTTTTACATTGAAACTTGAAAAAACAACTATAGACCTACCCTTTACTGTTACTGCAAACCAAAATATTTTTAAGGATGGCCTTAATGAGTGAATCATTGATTCAACCGATTCGTTCAAACGGCTGATTCGATAAATGAAGCAAGTAACCGTTTTTATAAATGCCTCACTGGATCATTGACTCTTTCGAAAATGAATCATTTAGTAACGAAAGACTTGTGTGCTGCTCTGAGATGCACGACTGTTCTGCTGTGGCTTTGCTTAGAATTATTTTTGTTAGCGAAATGGAGCAGAAACGATCCATAATGTGTCTAAAATGTAAGTTAATATTACTCGTTTATTTAACTGAAGATGTATAAAATCAATATCACATTTGCAGTCGAGCTGAAAGTCGTGAAAACATCACTGGTCGTGTGATGTTGCATATATTAAAAAGAATATTTATATATTTTCTACAGCAGTATTGTTCATGTTTATTTCTTTGTGTGTGCTGTTCTTATAGTGTGTATTTCTCGTGAGTCAGACAGAATACATGAGCCTCAACTGACGAGACCTCGATAATACATTATCTGTTATTAATCACCGTTTACAATGAAATAAAATGTTATAAAATCAGAATCATTCTCGACAAAGTTTCGGTGCTGTCCTAGTTATTGTTAGTTATTAAAATTTTGATCAAGTTCCTTGTCCGGTCAGGCAAGTACAATTCTCTTTCACTTGCCCCTTCACAAAATCCACTTGCCCCGGACAATTGTTAATGTTGAGCCCTGGACACACACACACACACACACACACACACACACACACACACACAGAGAGAGACACACACACACACACACACACACTGTGACAGCCAATCCTACAGTGTTTCATCTACATTCCCAGTGTCCCCGCAGGATTTTGTGAGACTGTGGGGGGTGATAATTGGTTCCTTTTTCCATTTTGGGCCATTTCCCACTGAATATAAATTCATGTGGAGGCACAAACCTATTTGATCCCGAAAATGAAGATAACATGGCATATAGCTAAAGTTTAATATTCAGTTATGTTACAGGACAGGGACGCAGCAATCATTTCAGAAGTGAGGGGGACAGAAATATGAAATATATTAATAATAATAATAATAATAATAATAATAATAAGAAGAAGAAGAAGAAGAAGAAGAAGAAGAAGAAGAAGAAGTATGTATGTCTAATTGACCAAAAAATAACCTTTTACAACTTTTAATTGGCTAAGAAATAAAATATACTGCTGGACAATAACCAATAATCTGTACGTTACTACGAACACCTTTTCAATTTTTATCACACAATAGAGCAGAAAATATATTTTATAGCTTCTGTACTGTAATAATAAATGCTGTCAATTAGCACTGTATGATTCATATACTTTATTGTCTGTAGATGACTTGAAAAACACACATAAACCATATATTGTCACAATACTGTTTGTCTCCAGACACAAAACACCCATCTCTCATCATTGAAGGTGATTTAATACAGTGTTTCTTCAAAGTACCTGGATCCTGGAGAAAACTCTTGATCTGTGGATGTTTGTTTGTTACCCATGATGCATCTGATCTCCAGCACTGACTCTGTATAGAAATGACAAACAAACTCAGTAATTCAGCTGAACGGATCCTGAGAGAAACAGATCATGAGATACACATGTTCAGATACACAATGTTAGTCGTGTGTTAACAAATGATCAAGTAAACCACACACAACACCAAACACCAATCAAACCACCTCCATCTGCTTGAATAGAAAATATTAAACATATTAAATAAACAAATAGAACATATAAAACTAAACGTCCTTCTGACTAAATCTGAAAGCGGAAGTCACTGTAAAGCACTCACCTTATTTACACAGATTCACAAAATCCACCGTCTTTCTTTGAAGCAGCTACACGAAAAGCATGACTTAGTTACTATGATACACTTTGATATTCCGTACAGAATCGATTCTGGCTGTTTAAATGGAAAAATATTAACTCATTTTTATTCGAGACACGGAAAAAAATGATGGCGCCGAGACTCCGTTATAATTCTGAAGGGAGCGTCTTTAAACTACACACACAGCGAGAAAACGCTTGTGATGTCAAAAAATAGCGTACACTTTTTAGCAAATAAAATCATAAAAAAAACAATAATAAAATCTTGCATTTTTACGCGAAAAAAGCAGAGTATAAATCAAGCGGGAACCTCCCCGTCACTATCTTGAAACACAGAAGCGTATTAAACTGTAATTCATCGACTGGCCGCTAGAGACTCAGACCCATAGACCTCCCATGTTAAAATACACAACTTTACAGCAGAAAAACATTTGTTTACAGCCTGGTACAAAAAGTGGTTTTGGTCTGTATAGCTAATTTTGTCCTTCATGACAACTGTGAGGGGGTTGATTTTTTTTTTTTATATTTTATATTTTTTTCTAACTCAGTTTAAATTATATTAAGCCTTAAAGTTCTGCATAATTAAAGGGCATGGCCACTTGAGTGACAGGTGGATTGCCGCTCTGCTCTACAAAAGGCAAACAACCCACTAAATGCCTTTAAAGATTTTTATTTGTCCAGAAAAAAATAATTATAGGTAAGACACTGGATTTCTGGCAATTATATGTTTAAATGGAAATAATTTCAAACTTTATTTTTTTACAGCTATTTTGAAGTCAAATGTCATGATGTCATGCCAAGACAAAAGGCAGTAACTTATAGTAACATCTGTATAAAACAGTGATCATAGGTTATAACATATAGTAATGTGATTTTTTTCCTGACCATAACAACCAGACAAAAAGTTAAATGTGAGTGGATACCATTATGCAACCAATTTGTTTTTACATCGAATTGAATGAAAATAGCCTAACCTATAAGAACGACTTGTGGATTGATGTGAACGCCAGCAGGAAAAATGCTCAGAATGATTGTGAATTAAACATCTCCGATGACGTTCATTGCAATGGATTTTATCGAGTTACAGGAAAAGGAAAAGGATTTAATTGTGAACTGTTACTGATTTTATGTGTGATACGCTGTCACGGCATTCGTATTGAGTCGTGCAGAAGTGTTCAGTCCCAGACTGACAGCTGCCACTGAGTCAATAATCCGCCTTATACAAAGAAGAAAATTACTTTAAATATTATTTATTTAGGTTAATTCACTGTCCTTCTCTAGCTCATGTTCACTAAAGTTTGTAAAACATTTCTTCTCGTCAAGTCATAACTCACATCAAAAATGGTATTGATTTGGGTTATTTTGATTGGTAGACATTTCAGATCCATGGCATCTCTTAAAATTATTATTCTTAAAAAATAATATTAAAAATGATATTAAAGCAGAAAACCCCTCCAGGACTCAGCTAAGCTGAGATGGATGATAACTGGATGATCCTTTAAGATAACACAGCTGTGCATAAATCTAAATCATCAATCTATTGCAGATGTATTTTTAATATTTAAGATTGTTTTATAAGATTAATGTTACTTAATGTATGAATTAATGCAGCCTCTTCATCTACAGGATCCTGTATAAAAGCACATGCTGTTTTTGTCAAACACAACACCAAACACCAATCAAACCACGTTCATTTGCTTTTAAAAGAAAATATTAAAAAATATAGAAAAATATAGAAAAATTATAAAAAATATTGTATAGATCAGATAATTTGCCATTATGATCTCATCTAGGGACATTTAGCTACCAGTTTTAGCAACTATTAACAGAAAGTAATTTGCAACATTGTAAAAGCACTGAGCATCAGCACTCACCTTATTTACACAGATTCACAAAATCTACCGTCTTTCTTTGAAGCAGCTACACGAAAATCATGGCTTAGTTCCTATGAAACACTTTGATATTCCGTACAGAATCGATTCTGGCTGTTTAAACGGAGAAACATCAACGCTAAACATTTGCTTTCACTTTTATTCGAGACTCCAAGCAGCTGTAATTCTTAAGGGAGCGTCTTTAAACTCCACACACAGCGGGAAAACGCTTACGATGTCAAATCATTCTTCAAATAACGCACACGTTTTAGCATACAAAATCATTTGTAAAAAATCTAGCATGTGTACGAAAAAAAAGGGGGACAGAGTATAAATCAAGCGGCAACCTCACCGTCTCTCTCTTGAAACACGGAACTGACTTGAACTATGAAGACTTAAAAGATAAGGCAGTGTAAGCTATATTATTAATATAATAAAGATAATAGAGAGGGTGGCAAGTGGTCATGAAAAAAAAACTAAATTTTGAGCATTTGGTTGCAAGAATCCCTTACTAATATTATAAGTTGACATCAGTGGGAAAAATTAAATTTTAAATATAACAAATTGTAATCAACAGTATATGACCCCATTAAAGGGATATTTTGTCATTTAGGCTACGTCCACACAAAGCCAGAGCTCTCCCTATCGAATCTTTTTTTCCTCATCTCAAGAAATATCACAAAAGTGAAAGATGAAGAAAAATGAAGAATTTAAGAATGTTAAAGAATAGTGACGTGTCATTCTAGAACTATTTGTTCATTTTGAATGTGCCCTCATGTCCCTCATGTGCCCTCCAGAAGTTTGCGCTCTGCAAGTGAAGGACTCCTTGTGGTGCCATCCCAAAGAAGTTCAAAATCACTCTCATGGATCTTTTCCTGGACTGTGTCCAGCTGCTGGAGTGACCTCCCAATCTCAATTCATACAGCAGGAGTCTTTACTCATTTTCAAGAAACATCTAAAGACTCATCTTTTTCGCCTGCACTTAACCAACTAACACTAGCACTTTTCCTTTTCTTGTCTTTTAATTTATAAAAAAACAACAACAACAACAAAAAAAAAACCTGGCTATGCGTTCTATACTAGACTAACTGAGACTTGTCATGGCACTTGTATACTGTTGTTGTTCTCTTGTTGACCTGACTGCTTCTATTGTTCTCATTTGTAAGTCGCTTTGGATAAAAGCGTCTGCTAAATGATTAAATGTAAATGTAATATAAACAAATGTTTAATGTGACTCGGGAAGAACGAGTCGCCTCGGGGAGTGATTCGTTCAGTCGCGCATGCGCAATATTCAATAGGTTCTGTTCTGCTAGTAGTAATTCACCTGTGTCAGTCAATGCAGTCTTGAGTCGGAAAGAGAATCGATTAGTTCATCTCATGAGTCTTCGGGTCGAGTCGTTCCTTAATCACGTGACAGACCCATACGCTATTTCTGACATTACTGTCACTGTGTTTTTGTTACTGTTTCTTCAGGGTCTGTGGTGTGTTATTATTGTATAAATAAAACCTTGTTATAAATAAAATATTGATGAATTAGTCTTTTTGACTGTTTATCGGTAAATAAAAACTAGGTTATATAATAATATAATTATCCAAGCCTACAATACAAAGTATTTATAGCCTAGTTTGTTCATTTTTAATCTAATTTTGAGTTTGCTGGTATAATAATTGCTTTTCCTAGGCAGACTTGACATTTTGGTCTAATATATAACAAGAAGATTGCTCAAAAAGGACATAATGACATAAAAGCAAATAACATTTTGAATCCTAAACAAATAACACTACAGTTCTATAGTCTAATGATCTGAAGGGTGATAATAATAAATCATACAACAAGGTCATTTTTGAATATTAGATAAAAAAAAAATAATAAGTACTATGTTTCCATTTGTAAGGAAGGTTTTAAATTAACTAATTACTCTAGCCAATGCTGTCATGTCACGGGACAAAAGAACGAACAATCAACAACCTGAATACCCGAAAGATGAACTAATCAATTCTCTTTCCGGCTCAGACTGCATTGGTTTAGCGTATGGGTCTGTCACGTGATTAAGGAATGACTTGAACCCGAAGACTTTCAGACAAGAGGTGAGGTGAGCTGATCACAGACTGAAGACCCAGGTGAAAAATGTATGAATAATTTCTGTTTATCATAGCATTATAGTTTTGTATTGTTTGTACTGTGTTCAACGTTTGCATAAGAACTAGGTGTGTTCGGGAAGTAACACGTAACATTTTAATTAAATTTTGCTAAAATGAACAAAATGAACAAAAGTACTTGAAAAAAGATTTGTTAATTTTGCTGAACGAGTCGGTAAAATGATCCGAACTCCATCACTATTAAAGAATGTCCATATGATGAAAATCACTGGGCTCCGAAACAACATGTCAGCGATTTTCAGTGACATTCTTGAAAATAATTTATTTCACAGAACAAAAGAAAGTCATATAAGTTTGAAACAACATGAAGGTGAGAAAATGATGATTGTTTGAATATTGCCTTTATTAATTCTTGCTGCTGTTACTGTGGAACCTGCATGAACACAAACAGTTCCACAGAATAACCCCATAAACAATATCTAGAGGAAATCCTAACCAAGAGAAGAGGTTGAAAAAGAAAAAAAATGATAGATTTAGATATTACGGATACAAACACACTCACCTCACTGATGAAGTGGAAGTGGAAACAGCAGGAACACTAAGACCTTTAACTTCTAAGATTTGTTAAACTGAATATGGCATACTATGTTTCTGATCATTGTGATTCTTAGCTTTACTGTTCATGCAAATCAGTGATTTATTACCTTCGTGTGCCTAATCAACACAGATTAGTTTTTCTTCATCCAGCTCAGTAACAGTATCTCCCCAGCTGCTCTTCTTTGGCTCTCGCTGATCTCTGTTTGTGCCGCCAGACTCTGTCTGTGACTCTTACCCAAACTGACCTTGTCCTCTTCTGATACACATCTTAGCCAGACAGATCCTCCATCTGCAAAACAAATAAATAACAAATAAACAAACATAAAAATTCAACAGCTTTCAGGATAATAGAAATGTTAGTATTGAGGTGTCACTTTATTTTTGATGGACTCCTGGTAAAATTATCTGTTTTCTTACTTTGCTTAACCTGCAACGAATGCAATATATATCTTCAACATTAATCAAAGGTGATCTTTCTTTTTTAAAATAATTTTTCCTCTCAAGAACTGGTGTTTGGTAACAAGGGCTGAAGACTATGGCAAGCCAAATTAACTTTTATTCATTCGCAGGATATGTATTCTTGATATCAACAATTCCATTTCCACTAGTAACAATGCTAACTCTTGATATCAGGAATTATATTTCAACTAGTAACAATGTTAATTCTTGCCATAGAAGACACCTTGTTGTGTTTGCCTGTTGTACACCTGAAAATAGAGAAAAACATTTTTACCCTCATCATTCTCTAACATTATAAACTTATTGCATTGTTGAAATTACCATGTATATGTGCACATCCTGGGGCGCTGTAAAGGGGGGGTAAACGATGACGATTCTCGGGGCCCATGACTAAGAGGGGGCCCAAAGAACCCCCCAATAAAATTGTGGTGCTAAAAAATAATATTTGATAGTAAAAATTATTAAGTTTAAATTATTCTATTTGCTGTTTCCTGGTGTCAAAAAAATTATTTGTTGAGGAAACACAAACGTCCGTGGGCCCCTCTCCCCCTCTCGATTATCATAAAATGGTTCAGTCCGCCCAAATTGTATTCCGTAACCAAGGCAACACAAACAGCCTGTCATGAGAAATCGAGTCCGCTAAGGACCCCCGAGTGATCCCATTGGCTCAACGAACATTTAAAGGGTATTATTTTTTAGCGTCTGATTATTACAATACCTGCTAAATCGCGTTTTTATTTTTGTCGTTGGAACTTTGCTATAATGACCATTTATGTACTTTAAATTACATGTTTCATAGGCTAGTATATAGCCGACGAGCTAAAGGTTGTGAAATCAAACATTTCTGGTTTTGTTTTTTTTGTTACTCGCGTATCAACATAGCATACAACTACTCGATGTGTGTGTGTGTTTGTGTGTAAATTTATATTGTTAATCTAAATTATATAATATAGCAATTGCTTGTGCAGAACCGTGTTATTGTTGTATTATATACAGATATATTATTATTTTGTGTAAAACGAATGTCATATTAATTTTACATGAAGTATGTCAGTATGCCTATAATATTAATATAATTAAGTATAGTAAGAGAATAATGGTTGTTTGTGCACTGAAAGTAAATAAAAATACAGCTAGATAGTTAATATAGATAGTAATAATTGCTATATAGTTATTATGACTAACTCTGATAAAAATCCTCTGCCAGCTACTGTCCAAACTACTATCAGCTGTTTGTGAGGTTTCTGTGCATCTCTTGAAGATGATGTGGAGTTGTATTACTACTTGAGGTCTACAATGTCTCAAGAAAAGCTTTGCAGTCTTGCTATGCTTTCCATTTAGAGCGAGTTGGCTAGAGAGCTCGACTTCAAAAATTTGATTAATGATTTTGCAGCTGAAAAGGTCAGACATTGGATTTTTGTTTAGAAATGTTGAGCAAGTACAAGAGATTAGAAATGATGTGGAAAGACTAACTCAGACTCATCTATGTTATACCTTGGCGATTCTTTGATATAGTATATTATGCAAGTTCTGTTTAAATTATTAGAAATTTTATATGGTCATTTTGTTTTATGGTGGTGTTTTCTTGCTGAGATTTTTTTTTTTCACCACAGATTGTAATTCCTGTTTTTTTAAATTGAAGAGTTTTATTTAGAAATTTCAGTATCAGTGTTGAAGCAAATAAATATAAATACATTTCATTGTATTAAGAGTGCTCAGTGTTTCCGTTACATTTCAACTGTCATGTTAAAAATAGTAGGTTAGGATAACTTTATTGTCATTGACATACAGTACTTTCATACAAATATAAATATATGTGAATACACTATATGACACGTACTATGTACAGTATATACATTATACAGTACTGTAGTAGTGCAGTATTACAGAAGACCAATTACAGGTGTGGACATGTGGAGTTCAATTGTCTGATTGACTTAAATATATGAGAATGATAGTCAAAATACCATAAAAGCGCATGATTTTATGTAAATTTATATGAAAAAACTCTCAGTTGTGTTGGGGGCCCTGTCAAGATTCTTTTCATGGGGCCCAAAATCCTTAGCAGCGCCCCTGTGCACATCTAATCAAACAGACCTTGAATAATATACAGGTTTTATTATGTATAATATTATTAGTAAATGCACTCATTATTGTAAATCAATAGTAATCTTTCAATTAAATAATCTTTATTGTAAATAATCTCAAACTAAATCTTCTGGTGTCTCCATCAGTAGTACTTCATGGTGCTGGTGCCACTACCTTCAAATGTTAGTCTGGAGCCTGAGACAGAGACTGTAAGAGTCAGATACAGATAGTACTGTTTGACACAGCCTCACAGCCTACAATTACTGTCCGAACTGTACAACTCTGGACCACTCTGTGTGTTTCTAACAAGTATTTACACAGCAGTTTATTACAAAGCTCTGCTACATAGGCCTATTAAACTTCCCAGAGAGTGGAATTAGTCAAGTTGCCAACACTTCGCCCAAGGAAGGTTCAAACACTAGCTATAGTGTAAACCAACATCATTTAACTAATGATTATTTGATCCAGTAAAACCAGTGACTATGGTTGTCTGAATCCTCAAACACAGGAGATAACTTCAATTGATGTCAATTTTGTTTGCAGGTTGTTCTCAAACACATTTGAGCTGTTGGTCAATCAGTGCTCATGTTTGCAGGGCTTGCTCTGCAGCATTGCTCTACTAAACAGCACATTACAGCCAACAGATGTCCTCTACTCACAGCTGCACTGGGTCTGAGCAGCCATCAATACACTGTTAATATACACATTATATTAACCTACATCTTCTTTGTGATGCTTGTTTTTTCTTGTCCTCATTTCTCACCTCAACTTACAATAATACAGAGAGTGCAGCGCCTGAATGATATTTATGAAGGCATGTCGAGAGAAACGGCTCTTTAATAACCATCATAGGGATTTCAGGGGATGTGCCTTTGGCAGACAGTGCTTCTGGAGAAGTACAAGAAGGGAGTGTACTCTCCTCTCAGCTTCCAGCCTGGAGCACACTAAAGACCTGTCCACATACCCACAGCACACGAGCATCCTTGCCCCCTGATGACTATCCTCTGGGTCCTTCAGAGAGATGTTTTGTGTTGACTCACCATCAGCAGCTGCACATGGCTTCTCTAGCAACAACACAGGTCATGGCACACCAAAGTGAGATTGGTACAAGACAACAAAGCACAATGAATGAATGACATGCGTTGAGAATGACACAAGTTACTTCTTCTAGATTCAGGGAACTGTAATGTTCATATTTCTGTACATGAATATACAGAGATGAGGGAGTCATTACAACAATCAAGGGAAAGTTTGAGTATATTTACTTTTATCTTCCAACACTTTTGGCTTGAAACATTCAGTGATTCATAGTGATTTCAATCCCTGCAATCAGTTTCCATCAATTTGTACAAATCTTTTGGCTAATGTTTTATTTTGAACTGTTTCCACAAATGTACAGGATCTGTTGTTAACCTATTAAAGGTCATTTCTCTGTAAATGTTATTTGTTTGTGTGTGTGGTGTTCTGAATTTATAATTCATTAGTACTTAGATGTATATACTGTATGGGAAACAATTCAATCATGTTTATTTGTCACATGCATGATGTAAAGTTTCATCAGCAGTAAAATTAAATTACAACACTCCTGACAACTTGTGAAAACATATCAATTATTTATAAACAAAAACAATAATTATAAAAAAGTTAAACAGATTTTTAGTTTTAATAGATTTAAAATATTCTAAATATTCTTATCACAGAATTTAAACTCCTTCAGTCTATGAATCAGATGCTCAATGTGCAACAGCTTGGGTCTCCCTGAGCCCCTGCTTTAGCATCTGAGGTCTCCCAGCGAGAAATACAGGTCTGGACACTTTCCAGGACACACAGTCATGCACAAGGAAGCCTCTGTCGATCATAACTGCTATATCTGGCCTAAGCAGAGTAAGAATACCTCACTCTACAAAGATACAGAACACTTACAACAACACAGTTCTGATGGTTTAGAATTTATTTCCATTCATTCAATCAGTTTGGTTCTAAAAGTGCTAGTGTTAGTCACAAAGTGAACATCCTGGCTTAAAATTCCAGCCATATATTGAACTGATTAGCTGATGCATTACAATAGGACGGGTTCCCAAATGCTTTCGGGTCGGGTTTAGGTTAATGTTCAATGAATAGCTTCGGGTTCAGGTCGGGCTTGGGTTTGTAGCTAAACTAAAACTACATGCAGTGGGCTACGCTGGTTTCACAGACACGCAGACACACAACCATTGGACACAGAAACCAGACATCACACAGCACGGACACTTTTATTAGTAAAACAGCTTCGACAGGCTACTGACTCACAACGTTATATTTCTCTGCAATGAGTGAGTAAAATCACAGTTTATGAAGTAACTCGTAGAGGGTTCGGGTCGGGTCTGGGCTCTAAATGTATCAGATGATCTCAGGTATGGACCGGGTTCAGCCTTCGGTTTAAAGACCGTCCAGACCTCTAATGCCTACTAAGACTTGCATATTTGTGCATAATGTTATTATATTATATTATATTCATAAGAGAAAGATAGTCTGTACCGATTTTTCCCAGAAAAACACGACCGGCTGGAGGTGTGACGTGTGGGCGGAGCTAAAGAATCACGAGCACGAGTAAGTTTTGCGTTGAGAGCATGTGGAAGCTGTGACATTACCGTGAGGGAAAAACCATCATCCTAAACAAACCATGGCTTACAGTCAGATTCAGCGTATATTTATGATCCAGAATCAGATCCCGAGGCTGAAACTGAACGAGAGCAGCAGCAGCAACGACTCGCACCGAGCGGGGCTCGAACCCGGGTCTCCGGCATGAGAGGGGACGCATTAACAAGGACGCAGAGATATTTGAAGCAGTTTTACTCACCCCCTGCGGTTCCAACACACGATCGTCACCCTTTTTCGTTGGGATAGCATTATCCTTAAGAAATAAAAGATACACAAATCCGTCGTCAAACTGGGCCTTGTTTGTAATACAAGCATCTTCGAAATGCAGGGAACAAACACAAACACTTGCACAACTCCGTTGATGCTCTGTAAAAATAAACTCCATCCACTGGTCCCTTAATGCTGTTTCTCTTTTGGTAATCTGTGCAGGGTTGTCTTGCCCTGGCAACCAAAAACACACTTCTTTTGTGACATTTTGCTTACAGAAGGATAATATTTCATTTATGTGCCAGAAATATCATAAGCATTCATAATTTTGTTGGTTCATGCTGAACTGGTGTTGATAAATGTACTCTTTTTTTAATAGTTTACTCTTTTGAGTAAACGAGAATATATTCTATGAAATATGTTAATGTTTATTTAATTTAATATTTTAATTTTTTCAATACATTTGGATTTATAGAAATCTTATACATTTACATGTACATAAATGTAATGTGTTAACAAATAATATAAATTATTATATGAACATATATTGCAAATTAATATTTTTACATAGTCTAATCTCTTAATGTATTTATAAAGGATATAAATATATGTAAATATTTCCGATAAAAATATATTTACATATGTTTAATATAATTAAAAAGCAGCCAAAATATATTTTTATATATATTTCAAAATATATTTATAAATATATAATATATTTTATTCTATTTGTTTTTAAGATATTTAAATATATAGAAATCTATTTATTAAAAATATATTTCACTCTCTGTGACTTCTGTATGGGAACAACACTATAGAAATGTGAAATCAGTGCATAATCCAATAATGCATTACAGAATAAAGTAAAAGAGACAATAGCACTGATAATTAACAAAACATATATTCAAAATTAGTCCATAACATAATGAACCTAATTACACAAATTCTATAATTGTGTACAATTTGAGTTAAAGAACTGATTATATCTGAAACACACTGGACACTTGATAAGAGAAAGATTGCGCTAAATTCTTAACACTTGTAACTGTTACACAAACCATGAGTTTGTTTGCTCTAACATTGTGTTTTAATGGTGCATGTCCTTTTTAAATAATAATAATGTGCTCAATGTTCTACCAATTTTCAAACTGTTTGGTTTGTTATAAACGTCAGAGATGTACTTATGACACTGCATTATGACTATAGCTCTGGTCCTTGATGGCAGATGCAGTGTCTGTCACCACGCTGATCGACTTTCAGTCAGTCTTTACCTGAAATGTACAAGAGAGCGTTGTCCACAAGACCATCGAAGCAGACGAGAGGGTAAATGTGGTCATGTACTAGGGCAGGAATGTCAGCAAACGTGGATGGAAGATCTTCTCATATCTGACAGGTTTGAAGAGGTGTTGAGGACAGATGGTAGGGACTCATCCTGCGCCGTCACATTGCCTCTGTTTAACATCAGCTTCCTAAAGATCTACTTTAACTGGACGACATTAGGGTTGTTATTCCAGCCGCCTTAAAAAAGAAACACAAGATATACGAGTATAGTACACAGATATTAAATCCATGCTTTAAAATGTTTTATGCTTTTAAAAAAAGAAGAATTAGAACTAGCCACCCCTGAATGATCTTTCTACATAAGTTAAGTTGAATGACATTATCACACAATTCAGACTGTACCAGTGGTGATCAATTCTGAACAGATTCGGTCTAACACAGGCATTTTTCTAAATACTTCAAATGGTTTGTGACACTTTCAGGTACTGTGTATGTCTTCAGAAAACACATTTTACAAATAACATAAAAACTTACGGAGCGACAAACTGAAAACAATACAAGCATTTGCTGCACTTTGTGTCCCTCAGCGTCTGGTAAATATAAATGATGAACCCTAGCGGATGCTAGGAACTAAAACTAAAGTGCCATTTAATCACATACTGATATATCAATCTTATACACCTTGAATTATTTGGTCAGTGATACACAGACCCTTTGAAGATGAGCTGGAAAGTTAAAAATGTTTGGCACAGCAGCATCTTTAATCCGGACATTGTGCCCCGTTCTGTCAAAGTCCTCGCTCCTGAAGAAAAGAAACATTCTGTGATTGTGGAAACAAACTTGTGAAATCTTTGGGTCAACCACAATCTTGTAATACTATTATGTCATAGCCTCGCTGTTCCTGTGTAACAGGACCTGTATTGTACACACATCCACTGAGTAACTAACCATTATCCCAAATATAATCCTAATATTGTCATATCTTACAGGTGAAAGATGATCCACCGGCTCTCGTTTTGAGACGACGGCGATTGGAGAATCTGTAGACGGCACAAAAGTCTGGCATCTTCTCCTATAAAGCCAGCAATGTCCTGTATCATAATGTAAGATGATTTTAACAAACCAAACCGACTGGAAATCATGTGTAACTTCAGTTCTATTGAAAAGAAAGAGCAGTTCTGTCTCTAACACTGATGTGATATTGCTGTGTAGCAGATAAACTGTAACTACTATCTCTCACTCAGAGCTTCTTGTTATTAGTCAGATAATAACTACAACCACATCCACAAAGATTGTCATTTAGACAAAAGATCAGTTGTCATAAAATCGTTATTGGTGTCAGTAAAACCTTTATAACTGAACAGTTCGCTTGTGTTCTCAGCCAGTAGTCATGATACACAACTGCTGCACGATTAAGTTGTGTTTCGAAAAGTAAAGCTTCAATTTAAACATGTTCGAGCATCCAGATTTATAGCCACGTTAATAACGTTTATCTTTGTCTGTCGGGTAAAGTGTGCTGGAGCTCGCGCCGGTGCGGGTCAGAAGTGCGGATCGAGGCGCATAACGGCCGCTAGCACCTTCTGAACGCTAAAATGACAAACGGGACACTCTACGGTCTCGTGGACTTAACGGACACGCGCACGCAGCGGCTATTGTAAGTCCATAAGAGCGCGAGGACACATGAAGTGTTCATTTGGGACAGGGCCACTCATGCACTGCCCAAAAGCACAGCACGCAACACAGATAAGCGTCCCATTCCAACAAACACATAATTAATAGTTCCCACTCAGATTAACTGTACTAAATTCCTTCTTTGTTTGTAAGGGTAGTCTTATCAATGTGCGCGTGACGTAGTTGTGCACGTGCAGAGTCTGTCAGAGCGGTTCCAGTTTACTTTCGGTTTCGTTTTCTCTGCCGCTATTTCAAAGAATTGTAAATGTGAATCCATCATTCCAGAAGGTTTGTACCAAATTATACTGAAAACACATCTGTTCTACTGTTTCTATCTCCAAATTACATAACTGGCATCTATTACAGTCCCCAACATTAAATCTTACTCTTAAAAATTCCTTTGCAGGATAAATATGATTCATCATTTTAAAATGCACCTCTTTACATTTAGGCTTGACAGGAAATGTAAGAAAATTATTTCTAATTTCAGACACTTTTCCTGTCATAATGATACAATTATATTATATTATTAAAATAAGATCTGTTTACCAGTGGCGAAGCCAGGATGTTTTTATAGGGGTGGCCAAGTAAGGGCCAGCAACCAGTCTGGGGTGGCACAGAAATCTTCATTATTTTATATAAAAAATGTGTTTGACTATAATGTAGGCATAATGGGCTATTTTAGTAACTTAAACACAACGGAGTACAATTAATTTTTTTATTATTCCTCACCTCCAGGTATTTTAATAAAGGGGCTCACTTTAGTTTTATTGCTCATTCAGCTTCTCAAAACTTGTAAATGCTTGTTCTCCAACATTAATCATGGATGAGGCGTGCAATGATAAAAAAAAAAAAAAATGTGAAAAAGGCCAGAAATCAACATAACAGTAGAATTTGTTTATGCATTTAAATGGTTTAATTTTCGCATATTTTATAGTATAAGTGCACTGTACTATAAAATTAAATTACTAATAAAAAAATACAAATCAACTTATGTCTGATATTGTGACCTCAAATTGCAGGATAGGCTATATTTTATTTGAACATGCATTTGAGATACGTGGTTTGCTGCTTATACACGCACAGTTTGCAGCTTTAATCGCCTTTTCTGTGATTTCATGACTTAGATGTAGACATCTTCAAGACTAAAAGACTTTAAACAGCCCTTTAATCACAGAGCAAATAAATAAGTCAAAGCTTGTTCTTGTGTTATAGTTACTTAAATCTAGGCTGTCACACTATATTTCACACACTGGTTGGCCAAAAATATAACATTAGCTCTACTGAACACACACATCTGCAAAAACACACCCTAAGTCTTCAGTCCAGAAAATAGCTTTTCATGGCGCAGCAGTTGATTCTGTTCCCCTCTGGAATTCTTGTTTCCCCTCGGGTTGCAAGGTCTGTGTAATAAACCCAACCAAATAGTTTATCGAACATTGCCCCAAAGTAGCCTAAATTGTGCCGCATGCAAATACACCAAACACACCTGGATGTAAGGAAAGCAAAAAGGGACAAATCTCTTGCTACACTGCAACATAGTAAAATGATTCTCACACTCCAGTTAATGTTCTGTTATTATTTTTCTTCATCTTGCAGTTGTTCCTTTGATATTGTCTGTAAAAAACATTTAAAGAAAAGGAAATAATCCATGTCATGGGACCTTTAATGGTAACACTTTACAATAAAATTTCATTTGTTAACATTAATGCTTTCACGAACATGAATGAACAATGAACAATACATTTATTACACAATTTATTAATCTTTGTTAATGTTAATAAAAACAGTTATTCATTGTTCATGTTAGTTCACAGTGCATTAATGTTTACAAACTCAACTTGTGATTTTAATAATGCATAAGTAAATGCTGAAATTAACATGAACTAAGATGAATAAATGCGTCTAAATGTGGAAATATTGTTTACATTAACATTATTTATGTTATTTATACATGTTAACTAATGTAATTAACTAACGTTAACTAATGAACCTTATTGAAGAATGAATGTAGATGAGGCATTAAGTGCATAGCACTGAGACCAACTTAACATTTTATAGAGTTTAATGAAGAAATGTTTAATGTATTTACATGTGCTGTTATCATAAGAGAACTGTTCATTTTAAATATTACGATATATATCGTCACACACTACATTAACACGATATCGATAATTGTTGCTTTGAATATCACAGTTATCATCAATACCGGTATATCACGACACCCCTAGTCTCATCCAATCAGTAGGAAGTATTACATTCACAAACAATACCTAATTTTGTTTAATTTTGTCTGACTTTCTGGCTTTCTGGGTGATTTGTTTTTCACTTCACAAATATTTTACAGTGTGTCATATATAATCTTACCCCAGTTTCTCCAGTTTACAGCGAGGATCCTCCAGTCCAGCACAGAGACGCTTCACTCCCAAATCTCTTATTTTATTCCCAGACAGACTCAGTTCAATAAAAGACCTAAGTTCTCCAGGAGCCTTTCATACAATTCTAATATGATGATTTATTATCAGAATTGTGCTGCTGAAACTGTGATACTTCTTTCAGGATTATTTGATGAATGAAAAGTTAATCCCCTGCAGAGACACTGAAATACAACCTTTTTCTGTTTCAAACAGATCATTGAACAATAATAAATGAAGTACCCGAAGCTGACAATGAAGTAAATGTATAATAATTAGCACAGATGATTAATTTAGCGCTGTAAACGCGCGTGTGAGGGGCGGAGACGCGCCGCGGAGCGTCAGACGCGCGTGAGGACCAAACACAGCAGAACGGTATGGAAACTTCACTCCTCTTATTATTTCTCTTTTACTATAGCGATTTATTTTTAGATACGTGGTCTGAGTCTTTCATAGAGTTGTTTTATAAACGCAGTAACTTTGAAATCAGCTCTGAAAGTTCCTGTCAGTGTTTAAAAACTAATTATGATTTAATAACATGTTGAATGAATTTTGTAAGAACGGTATTCTGTTTTTTTACATAGAGGTTATTAATATAAGCTGAAATATAGTGTTTTTTTATAGTGTAAAGGTGATCTTATGGTGCATTGCTCGTTAAAAGTTAGGCTGTTAATATAATATAGAGAAAGATCATTCTAAATTATTTTTACTATATTAAAATGCATTTATTTTTTACATTCGTAGGTCGAAGTTTTCAGATCGGCACTTCGGAGCATGTTCGCGGCTCCGTTGATTCAGATTGAGACTCCGGGGACTGTTTGTGATTTTTTTTATTTTATTTTTTTTATTCAGATCTGTACTTTGAAGCAAGAAGTGTTTGTCAAACAGTTCATTAGTGATGACTGAATATTTGGGCCTGAGGCTTTTTTTTTTTTCTAACCTGCCGATTTGATTTTTAAATGATTTCAATGACAGGAAGTTGCATGTGTTGTGTTTTATGAATTGTGGATGGATTTATCAACTGAGAAATAAAGCTGAACAGAAATGATCATGAACTCTTAAAGATGACGATGAAAAGAAAAGGTAATATTGCATATAAAATTATATCTAAGTATGAACTAACTTGCGCAATACAGTAAATATTCTTACTCTACCCTAAATCAGTGAAAATGTTTGGCTCAGTTTACAGAAAGTGTACGTCACACATCCTTTCATTATTATGCAACATAGTTTTCTCCTCAGATGAGTATTTAACATCTTTATTATCATTTATTTGATCAAAAATACAGGAAAAAAAGTGAAATATTATTAAGGAGTAAAACAACATTATTTTTATTTTAACATACATTAAAATCTATTTTATTTCTGTGATTTCCAGCATCATTCCTCCAGTCTTCAGTGTCACATGATCCTCACAAATCAGAATAATATGATGATTTATTATCAGAGTTGTGCTGCTGAAACTGTGATACTTCTTTCAGGATTCTTTGATGAATGAAATGTTAAAAAGAAGAGCATTTATTTAAAATAGAAGACTTTTCTAACAATAAACAATAGAGTTCAAAAGTTTATAACTCTTTTAGGATGTATTAAATTGATAAGAAGTGAAATCAAAGATTAATATTGTTAGAAGAGATTTATATTTTGAATAAACGCTGTTCTTTAAAAAAAAAAAAAAAAGTATACATCGAAGAATCCGGAAAAAAGTATCGCAGATTCCAAAATAATATTTGGCATCACAGCTATTAATAATTCTAATAATAAATCATCATATTAGACTGATTTCTGAAGATCATGTGACACTGAAGACTGGAGGAATGATGCTGAAAATACAGCTGCACATCACAGAAAAAAATTATATTTTAAAGGATATTAAAATATAAACCATTATTGTATATATTTTATTTTGATAATTTTGAATTATTACTGAAATAAAACCTTTTTTTTTCAAACAGTTCATTGAACAATAATAAATGAATTACCTGAAGCTGACAATGAAGTAAATGTATAATAATTAGCCAAGATGATTAATTTAGCGCTGTAAACGCGCGTGTGATGGGCGGAGACGCGCCGCGGAGCGTCAGACGCGCGTGAGGACCAAACACAGCAGAACGGTAGGAAACTTCACTCCTCTTATTATTTATGTTTTACTATAGCGATTTATTTTTAGATACGTGGTCTGAGTCTTTCATAGAGTTGTAGAGTTATTAGAGTTATTAGAGAAATAGAGTTATTTTTTACATTCTTTGGTCGAAGTTTTCAGATCGGGACTTCGGAGCCTGCTCGCGTCTCGGTTGATTCAGATCGGCACTTCGGAGCATGTTCGCGACTCGGTTGATTCAGAACGGCACTTCGGAGCCTGTTCGCGACTCGGTTGATTCAGATCGGCACTTCGGAGCCTGTTCGCGACTCGGTTGATTCAGATCGGCACTTCGGAGCCTGTTCGCGACTCGGTTGATTCAGATCGGCACTTCGGAGCATGTTCGCCACTCGGTTGATTCAGAACGGCACTTCGGAGCCTGTTCGCGACTCGGTTGATTCAGATCGGCACTTCGGAGCATGTTCGCCACTCGGTTGATTCAGAACGGCACTTCGGAGCCTGTTCGCGACTCCGTTGATTCAGATCGGCACTTCGGAGCCTGTTCGCGACTCGGTTGATTCAGATCGGCACTTCGGAGCCTGTTCGCGACTCCGTTGATTCAGATCGGCACTTCGGAGCCTGTTCGCGACTCCGTTGATTCAGATCGGGACTTCGGAGCATGTTCGCGACTCCGTTGATTCAGATCGGCACTTCGGAGCCTGTTCGCGACTCCGTTGATTCAGATCGGCACTTCGGAGCCTGTTCGCGACTCGGTTGATTCAGATCGGCACTTCGGAGCAGGAAGTGTTTGTCAAACAGTTAATTTGTGATAAATGAATATTTGACCTGAGTTTTTTTTTTTTTTTTTTTTTTTTTAACCTGTCGATGTGATTTTTAAATGATTTCAATGACTTTTGGATGTCAATACTTCTTGTACCTCAGTTGCATGTGTTGTGTTTTATGGATTCTGGATGGATTAATCAACTGAGAAATAAAGTTGAACATTAATTATCATGAACTCTTAAAGATGATGATGAAAAGAAAAGGTAATATTGCATATAAAATTATATCTAAGTATGAACTAACTTGCGCAATACAGTAAATATTCTTACTCTACCCTAAATCAGTGAAAAAATGTTTGGCTCAGTTTACAGAAAGTGTACCTCACACATCCTTTCATTATGATGCAACATAATTTTCTCCTCAGATGAGTATTTAACATCTTTATTCTTGTGGGGATTAGTGTGTAAGTGCTGTACACAAACACATACACACACACACACACACACACACACACACACACACACACACCGGTCAGAGTTTGGGATCAGAATGATTTTTTATGTGTTGTTGTTGTTGTAACCTTTTAGGTGTTGTAACAGCTTCAAGACTTTTCATACTGTTGATAAATAGTTAGTTTGTTAAATAATGATGTTAAAAATTGTAGATTTAATTGTGGTCACTGAAGCTTAAAGAGGTAATAATTTTTAGTGCATTCTTTCCACTGTTACCGGTGCAGAGGGGGATAAATAAGCACACTAACGCCTTAATGCCTCTAATTTAAAGTGATACAATTTGATTAATGTTTACATGCAATTTATGCAGTTTTATTCTTCATACTGTTAATGTTACTACCGTAAGGTTTCATAAAACTTGATTTTGAAATGTGTCTTTATGGAGGATGTAATTTATGTAAATTTAATTTTGATACTAGAGAGAAATTTATATGGTTTTGATACCTGAGAAGAAACATAAAAGCTGTTGTACAACGAGAGAAAGATTTTTATACTGCATTATAGGTGTACTGAAATATTATTTCATTTTATTTTGTAGAAGCCTGTAGCAGTCCATTTATTCACTGAATGGTAATTGAAAGAAATGATTTGGCCTTATTTATAGGTCAGGTTTTGGTAAAGAGTTGCAAACATCGTGCAGAGATCCTTTCCACGGAGTGATACAGATCCACACGTTCCAGACGTTCTCCCAGAGATTCATAGATTCCCAGTCCGGGTGGCTGGGTTGCGAGCCAACCGTATTTGTGACTCTGACTTTAGACGAACTGCCTGGATCATCCTCTTCATCTTCGTTGTGGTAGGACAAAAACTAATTCAGAGTTAAAAAAAAAGGGCCCCAACGGTGAAACTGAACTTTTGTCAACCAAGGCAAAACGAACCGAGGACGAACTGAGCTCAACGATTCTGATACGAGAGGGTTTTGTTTTGTTTTTGTGCGCACTTTATTATTTTAGTTTGTTATTTTTCATAAATGTGTTTTGCTTGTATGTATGTTTCACCCTGTGAATTTAATACAGGTTTGTCTAAACTGTCATTCTGGTGTGGTATTCCTTTTTAATTGATCTTCAATTCTCAGGCTCTTAACAATTTAGCGTCTTCTGATTCTGGTCCAAATCGTATTTATGATAACCTCTATGACTACTTTAGACTATTATATCTATGTACGTTATTACTACCTCGTAATAAGGGTTACATGTCGATGTGATTTTTAAATGATTTCAATGACTTTTGGATGTCAATACTTCTTGTACCTCAGTTGCATGTGTTGTGTTTTATGGATTGTGGATGGATTAATCAACTGAGAAATAAAGTTGAACATTAATTATCATGAACTCTTAAAGATGATGATGAAAAGAAAAGGTAATATTGCATATAAAATTATATCTAAGTATGAACTAACTTGCGCAATACAGTAAATATTCTTACTCTACCCTAAATCAGTGAAAAAATGTTTGGCTCAGTTTACAGAAAGTGATGCAACATAGTTTTCTCAGATATGTATTTAACATCTTTATTATTGTGGAGATTAGTGTGTAAGTGCTACACACACACACACACACACACACACACACCAGTCAGAGTTTGGGATCAGAATGATTTTTTATGTTTTTTGTTTTGTTTTATTACAGGAGTTTACTCATTAAAACTGCATTTATTTGATAAAAAATACAGGAAATAAAGTGAAATATTATTATGGAGTAAAACAACATTATTATTTTAACATACATTAAAATCTATTTTATTTCTGTGATTTCCAGCATCATTCCTCCAGTCTTCAGTGTCACATGATCTTCACAAATCAGAATAATATGATGATTTATTATCAGAGTTGTGCTGCTGAAACTGTGATACTTCTTTCAGGATTCTTTGATGAATGAAAAGTTAAAAAGAAGAGCATTTATTTTAAATAGAAGACTTTTCTAAAATTAAACACTTCAAAAGTTTGTGGTCAGTAAAATGGATTCCTTTTTTTTTGTCTAAAAATAATAGAACTCTTTTAGGATGTATTGTTGATTGTTTTGATTCAGATCGGGAATTTGGAGCATGTTCGCGACTCTGTTGATTCAGATTTATCAACTGAGAAATAAAGTTGAGCAGAAATGATCATGAACTCTTAAAGATGATGATGAAAAGAAAAGGTAATATCGCATATAAAATTATATCCTCCTATATAAATTATATTCCTCCTCAGACTAGTATTTAACATGTTTATTATTGTGGGGCATTAGTGTGTAAGTGCTATACACACACACACACACACACACCGGTCAGAGTTTGGGATCAGAATGATTTATTTATTTATTTATTAAATTTAATTCAAGTTTATTTGTATAGCGCTTTTTACAATACAAATCGTTACAAAGCAACTTTACAGAAAATTACGTTTCTACAATATTTAGTAGTAGCTAGTAGTTTGTGCACGTTTGACAGGATTTTAGAAAAAATAAAATAATAATAATACAAGACGTAGTCAGCTAGACGATGAACTATCAATATTAGTAATTGATAGTTATTATATGATGCAGTCACACATTTAGCAATAATTGTTAGTTCTGTTTGTTGATTCAGGGTTAGCATCATCTGAGGTCCTCTGAGGGTCAGCATCATCTCTTCTCAGGTGTTCTGGATCCAGACTGGAGCTTGTGTAAATCCTAGTTACGGCAAAACATAGAAACAAAATAGAGACATCATTAGCATAGCTGCTGATCCAACAAAGTAAAATTAGTTTACCCAAGCTAATTAATAAAAATGCACATTTGATCAGATGCAACTACACTCACAATTTAAAAGATACATTATTCGTGTGCTTGGCGAAAGAGATGTGTTTTTAATCTAGATTTAAACAGAGAGAGTGTGTCTGAACCCCGAACATTATCAGGAAGGCTATTCCAGAGTTTGGGAGCCAAATGTGAGAAAGCTCTACCTGCTTTAGAGGACTTTGCTATCCTAGGAACGACCAAAAGTCCAGCGTTTTGTGACCTTAGGTTGCGTGATGGGTTGTAACGTGGTAGAAGGCTAGTTAGGTACGCTGGAGCTAAACCATTTAGGGCCTTATAGTTAAGTAATGATAATTTATAACTGATACGGAACTTAATAGGTAGCCAGTGCAGAGACTGTAAAATTGGGGTAATATGATCATATTTTCTTGACCTGGTAAGGACTCTAGCTGCTGCATTTTGGACTACCTGTAGCTTGTTTATTGACGAAGCAGGAAAACCACCTAGAAGTGCATTACAATAGTCCAGTCTAGAGGTCATGAATGCATGAACTAGCTTTTCTGCATCAGAAACAGATAACATGTTTCGTAGCTTGGCAATGTTTCTAAGATGGAAGAATGCAGTTTTTGTAACATTGGAAATATGATTTTCAAAAGACAAATTGCTGTCTAATATAACACCCAGATTTCTGACTGTAGAGGAAGTAACAGTGCATCCGTCTAGTTGCAGATTGTAATCTACAAGATTCTGTGTAGTGTTTTTTGGTCCAATAATTAATATCTCCGTCTTATCCGAATTTAATTGGAGAAAATTATTTGTCATCCAATCTTTTACATTTTTAACACACTCTGTTAGCTTAGATAATTGGGAAGTTTGATCTGGTCTCGTTGAGATATATAGCTGAGTATCATCAGCATAACAGTGGAAGCTAATTCCGTATTTTCTAATAATATTACCAAGGGGCAACATGTATATTGAAAATAGAAGGGGACCTAGGACGGATCCTTGTGGCACTCCATATTTTACTGATGATAAATGAGATGACACCCCATTTAAGTAAACAAAATGGTAGCGATCGGACAGGTAGGATCTAAACCATCTTAGAGCCTGCCCTTGAATACCTGTATAGTTTTGTAATCGATCTATGAGTATGTCATGATCTATGGTGTCGAACGCAGCACTAAGATCAAGTAAGACTAGAAATTAGATGCAGCCTTGGTCTGACGCAAGGAGCAGGTCATTTGTCATTTTAACAAGTGCAGTTTCTGTGCTATGGTGGGGCCTAAAACCTGACTGAAATTCTTCATACAGATCATTTTTATGCAGGAAGGTGCTCAATTTAGCAGACACAACTTTTTCTAAAATTTTAGACATAAATGGAAGATTTGAAATAGGCCTATAATTTGCCAGTACACTAGGATCTAGTTTTGGTTTCTTAATAAGAGGCTTGATAACCCCAGCTTGAATGGTTTTGGGACGTGTCCTAAAGATAACGACGAGTTAATGATATTGAGAAGCGGTTCTTTGGCTACAGGTAACAACTCTTTCAGTAATTTAGTGGGTACAGGATCTAATAAACATGTTGTTGGTTTAGATACAGTGATAAGTTTATTTAGCTCTTCCTGTCCTATAGTTGTAAAGAACTGCTCTTTATCTTTGGGTGCGATGGATGAAACTGAAGTGTTAGATGATGTAGAATCTACATTCGCTATTGTATTTCTAATGTTATCTATTTTATCAGTGAAGAAATTCATAAAGTCATTACTATTTAACGTTGGTGGAATATTTGAATCAGGTGGCGTCTGGTAATTTGTTAACTTAGCCACTGTGCTAAATAAAAACCTTGGATTGTTTTGGTTATTTTCAATGAGTTTGTGTATATGCTCTGCCCTAGCAGTTTTTAGAGCCTGTCTATAGCTGGACATACTGTTTTTCCATGCAATTCTAAAAACTTCCAAGTTAGTTTTTCTCCATTTGCGTTCAAGACTACGAGTTACTTTCTTGAGAGAGTGAGTATTACTGTTATACCATGGTACAGTACGTTTTTCTCTAACCTTTTTCAATTTGATGGGGGCAACAGCTTCTAATGTATTAGAGAAAATAGTGCCCATGTTGTCAGTAATTTCGTCTAATTCATGTGTATTTTTGGGTACAAATAGCAGTTGAGATAGATCAGGCAGGTTATTTGCGAATCTTTCTTTGGTGGCTGGAACAATAGTTCTGCCCAGACGGTATCGCTGAGACATATAGTTAATATCAGTTATACGCAGCATGCACGATACAAGGAAATGGTCTGTAATATCATCACTTTGAGGTACAATATCTATAGCAGTAAGATCGATTCCATGCGATATAATTAAATCTAGTGTATGATTAAAACGATGAGTGGGCCCGGTGACATTTTGCTTGACTCCAAAGGAGTTTATTAGGTCAGTAAACGCAAGTCCTAATGTATAATTTGCATTATCAACGTGAATATTAAAATCTCCCATGATTAGCGTCTTATCAACTGTAACTAGAAGGTCTGAGAGTAAATCTGCAAATTCTTTTAGGAATTCTGTATACGGCCCTGGTGGTCTATACACAGTAGCCAGAGCAAGAGATACATTAGATTTCTTTTGCATGTCTGACAGTGTAACATTTAGCAGAAGTATTTCGAATGAGTTAAACCTGTATCCTGTTTTCTGGGTAACATTGAGAACATCACTATATATTGTTGCAACACCCCCGCCACGACCAGTCTGACGTCAGACTGTCAGGGAGTCAATCTGAGAAAAGGACATGTGTCTGTGTGTGTGTGTGAGAGAGAATGGGTGAGAAAGAGAGAGATGGCTTTACTTCAGTCAAGCAATAATTTCTTATTGATCTTGAGCAAAACTGGTTTCTCCAGAGATGTAGTTGTTCTGTTTCTCAGGCAGATGACAGCAGTCCACACAAAGAGAAGATGTGCTCCACAAAGGATTGTGAGTCAGGGGCACTAACGAGATCCAATGCCACAGGGACAAGTTTGGGATACACAGCTTCTCTAGATCTCCAGAACTGCAGTGGTGGCCTGTTTGACTTCACAGAAACACTTCTCCATTTCAATCAACAGACTATCAGACTAAAGTGCTGTTCCAGCGTGTGCCAGAGTTTTGTCACATCTTTTGATCAGTTCTTCATTAGCTGCTGATGATTTCCCTCACACCGTGTACTAGTTTTCTTGCTTTTGTTATGACTGATTGAATATTAATGTGCTTCATGGCATCTTTAAGTGTGAGCTGAAGGGTTTGGGTCAGGCATGGACTTCTCTGGAACTTGTTCTCTCCATCTTCTGGCAGGTCAAGGTCTTACAAAAGCAAAAACAGAAAACAATTAGACAATTTAAGCATTAAATATAAAATTCAAAATATTTTTTTTTTAACATTTTTATAATAATCCAATTTAAGCAGTTGAACACAATGTTTTTTCTCAATCACTTTAGTAAATTTCTTGAATCATTAACATTTGCAAAGCAGTAAGAGCATTTCTGTCTCTCTCAAATGTAAATCTGAACGTCAGTGAACACGTCAGTGCATCAGAATGACAGAAAGTCCCTGTGTCCTTGTTCACAAACACTCAATATATTCAGCATGTTGTAACTTTATTTTGTAAGTATTTTCTGATATAAACTATGGTTAAGATTTTAATGACAATGATTAAAAATGCACAAGGTCGCACTTTTTTCTGTATATATTATATCAATTTCAGCAGTTAAAAGTTATATAATCACGAGAGATTGGACACAGTTACACTTTTACTGTCTGTACTGTAATTTATTGACAGAGCATGCCATTGTGATGCAGAAAATAAAAACACAATGGATATCTTAATCCATTTCAGACATGTATAGAAAATGATGTTCAACCATTCTGCATGTAGTGATTTAGTAAAATTATTCAACCGAGAACCAGAAGAATACATTATGATCGACATGATAAACAACTGATAATGCAGGAATCAGAAATGCTAATTATTATGTACAATGATTAATTTTACATAATAATTTGCATATATGTGTTGAATCATTTGATGTGTTCAAAAGAATAAGAACATTGCTTTTATTATGTGCTCAAGTGACTACATGGTGTGGAAGTTGCACTGGGAAATGCACCAAAGTGAATAAACACACTGTATTTTTAACATTCAGAAATATATTTGTCACTATAACCACACTCCCCAACGCCTCCAATCTCCTCCTCCTCCTCATCTTCATCCTCCTCCTCCTCGTCTGACCCCTCCGACTCCATCCACAGTTCATTCTGCTCGTCTCTACACCTCTCGGCTGTTCCTGAGAGACAGCATCTGACTCACGGCTCTGCTCTCACTTTCTATCCCTGAGAAGACGGACACCTTGAGGATGTTGGAGCCGTTATCTGTCTCAATGTCTTCTTCTGTACCCCATGCATCTAATGTCTGATCAATGCAGTGAGCAGTGGACTTCCCTGTGTGAGGTGCTCCAAGTGCTGCAGGTTAAGCAGGGCATGGTGATGGGCTCCGGGTGGATGGATGGTAAAAACAAGCTGACACACCATAAAAGATGATGTTAATCCTCTCTTACTCCAACCATCTACACATAGGCTCAGCTTCCTCGATCCTTAATCATCTCTTTTAACTTCTGCTTTGCCGTATCCATCTTAGCCCCAATAAGGCTGTTGACTCTTGCAGCTCCAGGTGTTTTGAACTTTGGTTCGAGGGGTTCTCTGTGTTCTCCTTTTCCTTGTCGAGGTAAGCAAGGTTAGCCTCCTTGTGCATGCTTCTCAAATGGACTTTCAAATTCATAGGATTTTTCTCTTTCATAAATTGTCCTCATATTTTACCACCTTCCACTGCAAGGCACTTGCTCTTATCTGACACACATCATATTCAGAGTAATCCCAAATAGGACTCTGCCACTTTCTTCCAACTTTCGGTAACACCATGATGCCTTGAAATGTCTGAATTTCTTGTTTGGGGGGGATCAAAATAATACCTTCGTTAATAATTCATTACACAGAACTTTATTATATTAAATATGATTCACACCTTAACAAAATATACACATTTAACACCCTATAAAAAATTCACACCCCATTGAAATTCCTTTACCTCTTACAAAACCCACACGCCGAACCAAAACTCTACACATCTTCTATACAGAATTCACACTCTATACAGATACCACAGCTGTAAGTTAGACTACAACTTTCACACCCTATAACAGTTACTAAATTTACCTGTACAATAGTCTCCTCATCTGGACTGAAGCAGCACACATTCAGTGTAAGAGTAAACACATGACATAACATTATTTCATATTTGAATCACATCGACAACCCAAGTGTATTTTACCTCAGACTTGCGACTAGTGAACTTTCTAAAGTAGCAATCGCTTTTCGGGTCGACATTAACACACTGAAAAAATTATTTTCAGAATTAAAAATATTTTTATATCACTTTTTAATGTGTGATTGTGTAAAGGTGTTCACCCGATACCAACCTTTCGCGAACTTGCTTACACTCGTTCTCATGGAGGGTGTGTGTGTGTGTGTGTGTGAGAGAGAGAGAGAGAGATAGAGAGAGAGAGAGAGAGAGAGAGAGACGCAGGGAAAGGAAATCAGCAAGAGTTCAGATAAAAAAAATGAGAGGGGGTTCAGCAAAACCAAAGACAAAGAAATAATTATATACACTTATGATTATGTTTAATACTTTTTTAAATAAGTATAAAGGTCAGTATTGTATATTATTTGATTTAAAATATTAATCAAATATAAACAAAGAAATAAGATCATTTTGCTAAACGTTAATTTCCAGCTGAATGTTTATGCATGCATGTATCATTGTTTGTGTGAAATAAAACAATTTATATTTATATACGAGAGTGGCACTTACTGGGTGTATGCTGTATATTTATTATAGGCTATATACACAAATGACTGAAAAGAGAGAAGTCTCAGAGACCTTTATTTAAAATCATAATTTGCGGTTATATTTGTAGTATTTCAAGAAACAACTATATATATATATATATATATATATATATATATATATATATATATAGTATAAAGTAGCTGTTAAATTTGTAACTGGGTTAGTAAGTTGTCAAAGTCAGTGCTTTGCAATGTAAACCGTATAAAATATATCCAGTAAGCAAGCAGACTAAAACATCAATCAGAATCACTAACAACAATCCAGAGGTATTTTCAAGACTCTTAGATCAGAACTGATGAGGTATACAGAGTTACTTCTCCAGCATCTTGCACCAATCACTGTAAAACCCAGGGTGGATGTGCATCTCCCCTCATTTTCCTCTTGCAACATGGTCAAGTCAAGTGTAATACTCCTGTAAAGGATGATATTAAATGAATGAGCGTTCAAGCGATGTTTCTTCACCGATGCTTTATCATGAATCAATACAAATGATGTGAATTGCACATGTGCATAGTCTCACACTTTTCAACAGTATATTCACAAATGCATAGTATCAACACAGTATTGACTTAGATGCTGTTACTGTAACCACAAATCACAATTTATGACACAAGGCCAGGTATGTAAATAGGTCCACTCGACTACATAGTCTTCTCTGGGCGTCATACATACATATCAGTGAAAAAGCATGAAATAAACTCATAACATAAGGAATAACAACATATATAATGAATAAAGTATAACATGAAATGCATATAACAGTACATGTATTTTACATCCGTGTCCTAATAACCAGCGTGCGATCTAATCACGGCACATTTATGCTAACCATGTGCTCGGATTTGATGGTTAACATTAGACCGAGTTTATGAACATATCAATGCATCTCGAAAAACAAACAGTATAGAGAACAGCCTTTCTTACAAAACGATTAAAGCAGTGATGGTGTGTCCTGTGTACATTTTATACCTGTAAAGGATGATATTAAATGAATGAGCGTTCAAGCGATGTTTCTTCACCGATGCTTTATCATGAATGAAGCATATCGCGAGAACTCCCGCACGCAGTGGCGCGCACCTTTTCATTCAACCAATCACACACATCCATCTCCAGCTGATAATATGCATATTAAATCGGAACGATAACTCTTATGAAAAATCCCGAAATAGTTGCAACATGTATTTTGATTAACACAGCATTTATAATATGATAGAAATTATATAAATAAAATATAAATCAAATCAAGGAAAATGGATATTGCCACATGAAATATACACAAGAATAAACTGAAAATAATTATAATTATGACAATTATTCAGGATACCACACTCTCCCCCTCAAAGAAAAGATGTCGTCCCGACATCAAATTGCTTAATTAGTCACAGTAATGCTCAATTCACAGTATTTAAACTTTTAGCTTTAACCAGCAGTTATCTCTGATATCAGATATAACAGTAGCCTACTGTTATCAACAATTTCCTTGTGCATTTTTTTCACAGCTTTTTTTTTTTTTTTTTTTTTTTTTTTTAACAAGCAAACATTTACAATGGTGATATTGCCCATTTTCAAGACAAGAGTTCTTAATAGTCAATAGACTAGAGGCACATGTTTGTAAATAGTCATATAAGGTAGTGCAAATTTGTTTTTGTTTTTTTTTAACTACCAACAAGTCTCTTTAAAGAAAAAAAACAGTCCATTCATCTGCTCCAGCAAAAATGGCAAAAAGTTCCTCGCAAAGGGAAAAAGATTCAAAAATTGTCAAAAAGATAGTCTCAAAGTGTCCACAATTTCAAAACTGCACAACAGTCCACTTTCTTAATATCTGATAACAGTCCATGGTTTTTGTTTTGCCATAGTTTCTTACTATGCGCAATACACAGTCTCTGGTTAATGTGCTATACAGTGGCATTTCATACCTTCAACACAGTCCATACAGTAACTTGTTATGGGAGATAAGTTCATGTGGTAGCAATTCAGTTAATAGCACATACTGTATGAGGGCTGGGGGTAACAAAGTGGTGTTGCTAACCAGGGTGCCACAGCTGTCATTGCCCTAGATGCAAAGTGTGGGTAGTGGTTATTGCCTACTATCTGCACATTGTAGCACGATGGGGTCCCAAGATTGTCATATGTAAACTTTTTTGGTGGCTGTCGCTTTCTCCTGGTGAACTGGTACCCATTTTCCTCCTCTGAGGTCCTGTCCTTGGACACAGGCACTTCAGTTGTTTCATTAACAGGTAAGCCTCGTTGCATTGTGTCAACAGTTGATTCGTTTTCATCAAGTTCTTGTCTTTTTTCAGGTGCAGATGCAGGTTCTGGAAGTCCTATCTCTAGTTCGGCTTGGGGTGACTGTGGCCTTGGTTCCCATACTGGAGAGCTAGATCGAGGTTCAGAAGATACTGGCTGTGGTGGTAGCTTATCCAGTTTTTCTGGGGAATCACCGCTTTCTCGTGGTCTTATCTGATAAGGCTCCACTAGGAAGAAGTACTCATCCTCTTCGCTTTCATTATCACACTCTGGTTCAATTTCTCTTTCCTTTGGGGGCTGAGTTCTGCTGCTCTTCGGTTCCTTTGGTTTGGCACCTCGAGTTGGTGTGATTTTAAGAGGTAGATGGTCACATGGAAGAAGAAGATTGCGATGCAAAACTCTTGATATACCCTTACCCTGTTCAGGTTTTACTTCGTAAATTGGTGCATCACTCGCAACCTGGCGTGTGACAATGTGAACTTCATCTTCCCAGTAATTCCTCAGTTTCCCGGTTCCACCTCTTGGACTCAAGTTTTTCACAAGGACCCTGCTTCCTGGGAACAGATCAGTACACCTCACTTTTCGATCGTAATTTCTTTTGTTTCTGTCAGCATACTTGTTTGCCTGTTCTCTTGCTATCTCACAAGCTTCCTGCATCCCTTTCGTCCATTGCTCCATGTACTCATTATAACTTTGAGAGTTGTTGTCTGAGTTGAGACCAAAAAGAGCATCGATGGGCAGCCTTGGTGTACGACCGAACAGCAGATGGAATGGTGAGAAGCCAGTCACATCACATCTAGTACAGTTATAGGCAAAGATTAATTTGTTGAGCGCATCCTTCCAATTCGATTTTTGTTTTTCAGTCAGGGTTTTCAGCATCTGCAGTAACGTCCTGTTAAATCTTTCCACCTGCCCATTTCCCTGTGGGTGGTAGGGGGTGGTCCTTGAGCCAGCGACGCCACTGTACTTCCTGAGTTGGGAGAGTAGCTGATTTTCGAATTCTCCCCCTTGGTCATGGTGAATCCTGGACGGAAACCCAAACTTGAGGGCAAAATCATTGAATAATCGTTCAGCCACTGTTTTTGCTGACTTTGAGGTTGTGGCATAAGCCTGAGCAAATCGGGTGAAGTGGTCGACAATTACTAAGATATACTCATAGCCCCCCTTGCATTTGTCCAAATGTAGAAAGTCAATTGACACCAATTCAAAAGGGTGGGTTGTTTTGATACTTTTAAGGGGTGCTCTAGTCTCACGGCATGGTTTTTTTTGTTTGATGCAGAAGCAGGTTCTCAGGACATAGTTCTCAATGTCTTTCTGCATGTAGGGCCAGAAGAACCGATCCCTAATGAGGCTTGTGGTGCGGTCGAGGCCCTGATGACCCATCTCATCATGCATTTCCCTTAGAACAGTTTTTCTTAATTGAGTTGGTAATACCAGCTGTGTCCTTTGAGATGTGTGGCGGAAGAGAATGCCATGTTCATCCAGCTTCAGCTTATCCCATTCTCTCAGAAGAACTTTGGATGACGAGTTGACCGAACGCCACTGCTGAGGAGGCCTAGATCCAGTTTGCAAGTGTTCAATGATTCCTCTAATGTCCTTGTCATCCTTTTGTGCTTGTCTAATTTCTTCTTTTGACAGGGGTTTGAGGAGTCCCTCATTTTCCTCCCCACATATTAATACATTCTGACAGGCTACAGCAAGGGAGACATCTGGATTATTCTGGAGCTCCACCGCTTGAATCACAACTCCCACACATTCAGAGGAGAACTCTTCCGTGCATTCTCTCATTGTCGTTTCCAGATCCGTTGGCATCCTGGAGAGTGAGTCCGCATCTATATTTTCTTTACCTGGACGGTAGCGGATGGTAAAGTGGAAGTCTGCGAGCTCCGACACCCATCTACACCCGGTGGCATTCAACTTTGCAGAGGTCAGCACATAGGTCAATGGGTTATTGTCACTAAACACTGTAAAGGTTGGTGCATAATACAGGTAGTCTCTGAATTTCTCAGTGATAGCCCATTTTAGAGCTAAGAACTCCAGCTTCCCACTGTGCAGATGATAATTTTTCTCTGCCGCTGTCAAGGTCCGGGAGCCATAGGCAATAACTCTCAGCTTGCCATGCTGGTTCTGGTATAGAACGGCACCTAACCCTTGATTGGATGCGTCTGTATGGAGGATGAACGGCTGGGAGTAGTCTGGAAATCCTAAGACTGGAGGCTCGATCAAGCAGTTAATCAACTTTTCAAGGATCTCTTGATGGTGTTCTGTCCACTCAATTGGTTTACTTGATGACACCACATGATTCCGTTTGTTATTTTTTTCTTTGTGTCTTCCTTTTCTCTGTGGCTCATTACCATCAGCCTTACATTTTAGCAGGTCGTAGAGGGGACTGGCGATCCGGGAGAAGTCTTTAATGTATTGACGATAGTAGCTGAGCAGGCCCAGAATCTTGCGCAGCTCTCCCACAGTGCTTGGTTTCCGTTCCTTTAGTGCCGTTACAGCAACTGTGTCTGCTGGATCAATACGACTGCCCTCAGCTGAGACAATTCTGCCCAGATAACGCACCTCCTTCTTAAAGAGCTCACATTTTCTGGGTTTTAACTTCACTCCATGGGACTGCAGCCTTTGCAGCACTCTCCTTACTGCTTCCACCTGTCCGTCAAAAGTCTCAGTAAAGACCAGGATGTCATCTAAATATGGTATGCATATTTTGTCTCTCAAACCTTCCAGACTTTCCTCCATAAACCGTTGGAATGCTGCAGGTGCATTCATGAGGCCGAAAGGGATACGGATCCATTCATAGAGACCCCACGGTGTTGTGAATGCAGTAAGGTACCTACTCTCTGGGGACATGAAGCCTTGATGGTACGCCTTTCCCTGGTCAAGCAGAGAGAACCACGCATTGCCCCCAAGGCCATCTAGGATATCCTGCACCCTGGGTATTGGCTGGCGATCAGGGATTGTTTTGCTGTTCAGGTCCCTATAGTCAATACACAGCCTGAGGCTGCCATCCTTTTTACGGACGCAGACAATTGGGGAAGAATAAGGGGAATGAGACTTAGCCACCCATCCTTGAGCAATCAGGTCGTGTAAGTAGTCCTTCATTTCCTGGTATAATGGTTTAGGGACTGATGTATACGTGCGGGCAACAGGGGTGTTATCATTTAATGAAATACTCAGTTGCAACCCTGGAACACAGCCAATAACATCATCTGACTGCGAGAAGGCATGACATTCTTCTCGCAACATCTGCTTCACTTGTTGTTGTTGAGGCAGAGTTAAATGGCTCAAATCTACTGGAGGGTCCCATGAATCTCCGTTACCGTCTCCTTCCATTGTTTCCGGTAGAACCTGAGTGACAGAGGTTGTGGCTGCAGACTGTGGACTTGCTATTGGTAAGACGGACTTGACTGGCTGCAAAGTTCCCATCTCGGTTTTACCACTGAGCATGATATCATGGTCTGTTCCATTCTGCACAATGACAGTAATCACTGGGCGGGCTCCCCTTTTCAGAATGTGGAGGGTATCAAAAAGTTCAAGGCCATCAGGGTACAGTGGGTTAACAGGTGGTTCAAACAGCAGTACACTTTCTTGTTTCACGTAAGGCACTTTTACCAGACACTGAATCTGCATAACGGTGTGCTTCAGTATGTTTACAGGCTCTTTCATGGTTCTTACTATGTACTCGCTGGAAACATCTGTAGTCACCAAACTGATGAGGGTATGTACACTTTTCTTCTTTATGCTGGGGAAAGCATTTCTAACAGTCCTGTACAAACACACATTAGTCACATCATGAGATCCATTTGTTTCATTCTGTCTCATTATTTGTTCTATCACATTATACCCAATGATGGGTCTGGATAATTCATGGTCCTTCAAGACAAGCACAGGAATTTTTAACTCTTTCTCATCGGTTACAGGGGATGCCAGCTTGAAATTCAATTCCACCCATCCGCTGTATGGCATATTTGTTCCATTGGTTGCCACCAACCGCAGACTGTCTGGTGCTTCAGTTGCCTCAGAAATGTTTCTCAATGTCACTGTAGGTGCGTATTTGGCTTTCCACTGCTCATCTATAATGCATACTTGAGAGCCTGTGTCCCATAATGCTTCTGTCTTTTTCTTCTGTAGATAACAGGTCACAAGGCATTGTTTGCCTACTAAGGACGTGATGGCAGAATGCTGGTTAACTTGACAAGGGGCAGCTAAAATATTATCAAGCGACTGAAACTCAAGCTGTCTCTCATGGCCCATGCTACATTTCTCGTATTTTGGGGACTTCCCTACTGCTCGGGTCACACCCTGTCCCTCGGGGGCAACCCGCTCTTGTTTAACGGAGCTCCTATCTGAGGCCTGGCACCTTTACTCCTACAGCCAGCTGAGAAGTGTTCGCTGCTGCCACAGTGGTAACAATGGGTGCAAGGTTCTTCTGCTTTCCGCTGCTGGCAATGGAAACATTGTCTGGCTAGTGAGGAACGGGGCTGGCGGAACTGACGAGGGTACTGTTGTGGTGGCACCATATACTGCTGGGAATAATGCTGTGGTGCTGCAAAACTTGATGGCTGAGTTGCATAATTGAAGGACATGGGATGCTGCTGAGGAGAAGGATAAACAAACGGCTGCCCATGGTGAGTTTCTGGCACTGAATAATGCTGATGAGGCTGGAGAGAATGTTCTTGTGAAGCAGCAGACAACTGAACTGGGTTTGCAGGTGGAAGAGGTATTTTCTGTTCCCTCACCTGTTGTGGGCTTTGTGAGAACTGGTGTGGAGACATGTATGGACCTGCCTGTCGTTGATATATAGCCGTATCTGGCTTCCAGGTCTGATGCTCTTGAATTTGGGTCCATCCTGATGTCTGTTGGGAACCCTGAGATGAGATCTGATGCTGTGAGGACACTGCTGCTGCTGGTTCTTTGTTGTAGACTGCAAAACACTGCTGAGGAACAGTTAAGGGCTGTTGGATTGTCTCTTTAATCTGCATGATATCATCACTCAGGCTTTTCAGTTGTGACATTAAATCAAACTTAGACTGTTTGGACTGAGATTTTTGTTCAGGGGCAGGCTCGTTTGGCTGCACAGCATGAACGGTAACATTTTTCTCATATTTTCGTCTGCTTTGCCTTTCAGACTCATTGGAACAAGCCACATTGAGTTTCTCCAGCAACACTTCATCTGGAATGGTGGGGTCTGATAGGTATGGTTGAAGTTCACTTTGGATGCGGTCATTTTGCAATCCAGTCAAGACTGTGTGCAAAAACATATTCTGAACTAGGGCAGGATCATATTTTAACCCTGAGTCATCCTCCTGAGAAGCAAACAAAATTTTCTGTCTCAGATCAAGAGCTCTTATTAGGAAGCTTTGTGGCGTTTCTCTAGAGCGCTGAGCTTCTGTGGTGAGCTGCTTATATAGTTCAGTAGCATTTTTTTCCTGAAAATGAGAACGGAGTATCCGTCTCAGTGTTGGGAGTGTTAATCCTGCCTTTCCTTCTAGATAGCTCCGCAGCTGAAGCCCTGGTGTGATAGCTCTGATGACAGAATCTACTATTTCCTGTTCTACATAGCCCTTGTTGAGTCCACCTTCTATCTGCCGTGCCAGACTAGAAAATGAGAGCCGGTCTTTCTGCCCTAGATCTCCTATGAGACCAGAAATCTTGAAATCTTTCTGCCATGTTGAGGTAACTTGTCTCTGAAATGTGGGTTGAGAATAAACTTGGCCATGGTCTTCATATGTATGTCTGTTTACTGCATTTTGTGGTGCTGTAGGACTAATGTGCATTGCAGAAAACAATTCAGTTGCACTTTCTCCACTTCCTTGCATTGCCCTCTGGACTGTGTTAACATCTCCAGGTTTATTCTCCACTCTCTCTGTAGCCTGTTCTGAAGCATTAATTGTTATTCCCATTAGCTGGCTCAGTTTATCATTAATTGTTAAAAGTTCAGCCATGCCGCCATCTTCTAGCTCTTCTAGCTCAGCTCTCAGTAGATAGTTACTAAGGAGTCGCAACAGATACAAACGAGTTACATTTGTCTCATCCTCTCGTGTCAGGTGAAGGAAGACACTGAGTTTTGCCAGCTTTTCAAGTGATAGTGTGCATAATTTCTCCCCAATTTCATCCTGAAGATGTTTAAGCTCCTCCATTTTTGTTACTGTGTAGACAGGCTGTTCAGAGTAGTGTTTACCTTACTGACTTGACCTGGATGCCACTGGTCACAAACTGAACCCCCAGCGCATGCACTGCTCAATAGACTTTTTTTCTTTTCACCACTCGTCCTGAATGCCTCACACTGCAGTTCATCTGGGTCACTAAAAAGGGGATGATGTTGCTAAATGGGCTCTACCGGTCAGGGAGTCACTCCATCGAACATCAATCCCAGCGGTGCCTCCAAGATTGTAATACTCCTGTAAAGGATGATATTAAATGAATGAGCGTTCAAGCGATGTTTCTTCACCGATGCTTTATCATGAATCAATACAAATGATGTGAATTGCACATGTGCATAGTCTCACACTTTTCAACAGTATATTCACAAATGCATAGTATCAACACAGTATTGACTTAGATGCTGTTACTGTAACCACAAATCACAATTTATGACACAAGGCCAGGTATGTAAATAGGTCCACTCGACTACATAGTCTTCTCTGGGCGTCATACATACATATCAGTGAAAAAGCATGAAATAAACTCATAACATAAGGAATAACAACATATATAATGAATAAAGTATAACATGAAATGCATATAACAGTACATGTATTTTACATCCGTGTCCTAATAACCAGCGTGCGATCTAATCACGGCACATTTATGCTAACCATGTGCTCGGATTTGATTGTTAACATTAGACCGAGTTTATGAACATATCAATGCATCTCGAAAAACAAACAGTATAGAGAACAGCCTTTCTTACAAAACGATTAAAGCAGTGATGGTGTGTCCTGTGTACATTTTATACCTGTAAAGGATGATATTAAATGAATGAGCGTTCAAGCGATGTTTCTTCACCGATGCTTTATCATGAATGAAGCATATCGCGAGAACTCCCGCACGCAGTGGCGCGCACCTTTTCATTCAACCAATCACACACATCCATCTCCAGCTGATAATATGCATATTAAATCGGAACGATAACTCTTATGAAAAATCCCGAAATAGTTGCAACATGTATTTTGATTAACACAGCATTTATAATATGATAGAAATTATATAAATAAAATATAAATCAAATCAAGGAAAATGGATATTGCCACATGAAATATACACAAGAATAAACTGAAAATAATTATAATTATGACAATTATTCAGGATACCACACAAGCATCTTTTATTTATATAGTGCTTTTAATAATACAGATCAAAGCAAAGCAACTTTACAGTATTAAATAGGAAAATAGTGTGTCAGTCAATAATGCAGAAGGACATTAGTAAACTCAGTTTGTAGTCAGTTTATCATTCAGTTCAGTGATGTCATCCTTGAGCTCGGTTCAGTTTAAATAGTATCTGTGGAATCATTTGCAATCATGTCAATGATATCACTGTAAATGAAGTGACCACAACGAAGCAAGCCAGAGGAGACAAGGAACCAAAACTCCACCGGTGACAAAATGGAGAAAAAACAAGGTCTTTACAGGGGATCTGTATCTGGGGCTCTAGTTGTCCTGGTCTCCGCTGTCTTTCAGGGATGTAGAGGTCCTTTCTAGGTGCGATCCACCATCTGGTCTGGATACGTACTCGATCCGCATGACTGCAGTGACCTTCGAATAAGAAAGAAACAGATTAATATAAATTGAAGACGTTAATATCTATACGATGTTTGATAGGGAGCCAGTACAGGGTTTACAGAACTGGGCTAATCCGGTCATACTTCCTGATTCTAGGAAGAACTCTAGCTGCTGCATTTTACTATTCATAAGAAAATGGTGACTTTAATACCTAAATTGCTTTATTAACAGTAGACATGCATGCACAGCCATATTAATGATTATTCCCATTGCTTCTTGTCATCATGTACAGAGCAGTGATTACATTTTCATGCATAATTTGCACACCTGGTAAGCAGTTGTTGTAAACTCGTTGCAGTGTCTGCAGGGTGTACATTTTGAAGAATTCCTGACATGGCTTAGACTTGTTCTCCATTTTGTTCCACCTGTTTATTGAGATGAGGAGCATGAAAACAGCATTATTACAAAGATAAACATTCAGACATGGCAACTGAGAAATGTAATGTTATGGCACCTTTTTAAACCTCTAATCAAATATGTAAAAGAAGATACTCAGTCAAGCCAGCTGGATTGTGCCCTCTTTCGAAAGGAGTCTGTATACAGTACAGCAGACTTCTGAATTTGGAACAAACCAAAGACGGACTTAGTAATGTAGCATCACCCCTCCTCCAGGATCACGTAAAGAAGAATTTTCAACAACACAGCATCTGGCAACTATTGGGTATTACAAAAAAATAAAAGAAAAGGTGTCAGTGCCATGGTTTTGTCTCAAGATGCACATCAGTAATGTGTTTTTTTTCTTTCTAAATGCATGTTTACAAAAGCTACTTCAATGTTCTAAATTTAACTACAGCCTAATCCTGGCTTAATCCAAGCCCTGTCTGTGAAACTAGACCTAAAAGTTATAAGGAATTATGAACCGGTCCATTATAGTTTGTATAGATAATAATAAAAAAAATAATAATTGTTTTGCATTCACATGCTTACAACTTCAACTGGTACACATAACAGTTCTGCACATGCATAGTATTAGAGAAAACACACATCAATAGTGCAAAAAAAAAAAACTTATTTTAAGAACTCTTAATGTATATCACACAATCTCCTGAAAGACTAAGCATGCAAAAATATATGGTTAGTGTTGCAAATGTATCTTCTATCATTCCAGTCAAACAACATTCTTTTATATTATTCAATAGACTGTTAACACGCTAACAAACGTTAATATTTAATGGTACGTCAAACGTAATTTGAAGTTAATGGTAGGCCCCTAACAAGGTACACAAACAACGTTGCTACCACTAATTAGATTTCATTGAACAATTAAACCAAAGTAGACACCAAGTCTACCAAGTCGTTCACCAAGATAACAATTAAAATCAAACTTACAACGCAAAAAAACATTAATTACTCCGATGACCAATTTCTGAACCATTACTGAAGCGTTTGGGTGCAGTTATATCTGATTGGTTGCGCCCACGTTGGTCGATACTGATTGGCTCCAAACCGAATGGCAGGTCCCGCCTACCATCCGGCTGACAGTTACTGCCTTCCGGCTGTCAATGGCAGCCACTTCCTGCTGCCAGCTGCCGATTTTTTATCTGAACCTCTGCTCGAAGTGGCTGCCAATGGAAAGTGGGCGGGACCTGCCACTCGGTGTCAACCAATCAGTATCGACCAACGTGGACACAACCAATGACATATAACTACAACAGCAGCCAAATGCTTCAGTAATGGCGATTGATCGAGCGGTAAATTCAGAAATTGGTGATCGGAGTAATGAATATTGTTTTGCATTGTAAGTTTGATTTTAATTGTTATCTTAAGTGATCGAGTGTAACTAAAGTGTAACATTGCCTACTTTAGGTTAATTTGATCAATGTAATCTAATTAGTTTTAGAAACGTAGTTTATGTACAATGTTACATCATGTATAATTGTTGCTGTTAGTATGTTAGGGGGCTACCATTAACTTCAAATATTACGTTTGTTAGTGTGTTAACAGAGTCTATTGAATAATATAAAATGAATGATGTTTGACTGGAATTATAGAAGATACACATGCAACACTAACCATATATTTTTTTGTGACTTGGTCTTTCAGGAGATTGTCTGATATCTGAATAACGTTTCTGTGTTCCAGTTGAAGTTCTAATAATGTGAATGCAAAACATTTGGTTGTCTTTTTTTTAATCTATACAAAATATAATAACTTTTCATCATTATTATAACTTTTAGGCCTGGTTTCACAGAAAAAAAAATAGATTAAGCCAGGATTAGGCCGTAGTTAAATTAGAACATTGAAGTAGCTTTTATAAGCATGCCTTAAAAGAACATTACTGTTCTAAATTCCCTATGCATGTTTATAGTGGAAGGACTTTTATTATGAATGTGTGCCGCTAGTTGATGTGTTCCGCTTTTCCGGTTTCACTTTCACTTTCACTAGCCACTTGCTCCGCCATTTCACCAGGTGTTAATGTGCGTGATAGAATGTAAGTTTATTTAATCATTCCTGGTTATAAGTCAGTTATGTTTATTTAAATATTCAGCTTGTGTAATCGAAACTTATTTTGTTTAAATTATAAGGTTGTAATATTTAAGATACACCGTGATTCAAATGTGTATGCTCGCTATTGTTAATCTTTTCATGTTGATTAATGTATAGCGTGACAGTAGCAAGTTGTTAGTTCCTTTACATGTCTGTAATTTACATTTAGCAGATGCAAACTGATGTTTGTTTATTCTGTTTATTTGTGAAAGACCACATTTAACACTTTGTGGCCATAATTTGTACAAAATCCAGTCTAATTGGGGCATTGTTGTGCCATCTGCTGTGAACCCTAAAATACTTCAGATAAAGAGTTGAACAGTGTCCTGTCTCCTGTCACACTTCTTACCTGGATTAGCATCAACACCCCACCGATCTATTAGTCCTGTTCAATTACTGATGTGCATCTGGAGACAAAACCATGGCAATGACATATTTCTGGTTTGTTTATAATACCCAGTGGTTGCCAGATGCTTTACTTTTGGGAAATTATTCTTCGTGTGGTCCTGGAGGAGGGTGATGCTGCTTTATTAAATCTGTCTTTGGTTCATTCCAAATTCAGACGTCTGGTGGATACAGACTCGTTTCAAAAAATGTTTATCTTTGTAATAATGCTGTTTGTATGCCCCTCAACTCAATCTACAGGTGAAACAAAATTGAGAACCAGTCTGAGCCATGTCAGGAATTCTCCAGAATGTACACACTGCAGACACTACCATGAGGTTTACAACAACTGCTTACCAGGTGTGCAAATTAAGCATGAAAATGTGATCACTGCTAGGCACATGATGACAAAATGCAATGGGAATAATCATTAATATGGCTGTGGATGCATGTCTACTGTTAATAAAGCAATTTATGTATTAACGTCACTGTTTTCTTATGAATAATAAAATGCAGCAGCTAGAGTTCTTACTAGAACCAGGAATAATGGCCATATTAGCCCGGTTCTGTCAACACTGCACTGGATCTCAACATTGTATAGATATTACATTCTTCAATTATATTAGTCTGTTTCTCTCGTATTCTGAGGTCACCGTAGCCACCAGATCCAGTCTGTACCTTTCCTATTTAATACTGTAAAGTTGCTTTGACACAATCTGTATTCTATATATTCTGATTCTGACCTCTCTCTCTATTCGATCATTTAGGCAGGTGTGTGTATATAGCCTTTATAATAAATATATAACATTCACTTAGTAAATGCCTTTCTCATATATATATAAAATGTGAGGTATTGTCAGTCCAAGTTCAGAGACTGTTAACACAAGTAAGGTTGCAGACATAGATATATATATATATATATATATATATATATATATATATATATGTGTGTGTGTGTGTGTGTGTGTGTGTGTGTGTGTGTGTGTGTGTGCATTTTATTTCATTATTTCACACAAACATTGATGTACTCGCATTTATACAAACATTCAGCTGGAAATGAACGTTTAGCCAAATTTTCTTTTTTTCTTTGTTTATACTTGATAAACCTTTTCAATCAAAAATATACCATACTGACCTTTATACGTATTTAACAGTGATCTTGTCTTGTTCTGCATCTCCTTTAGTGCAGTTTGTTTTATCACCTGTTCGCTGTCATCTTCAACCCTGCTCTCCTTACTGCTGCTCCCTTCTTCTGCAGAAAACACACACATCTATGTCTGCAACCTTACTTGTGTTAACAGTCTCTGAACTTGGACTGACAATACCTCACATTTTTAAAGTGCCCCTAATATACTGTTTTACAATTGTTTTAGAGGTTTCCTACAACAAGTTTATATTCAAAAGTGTGAAGTGATCCAAATCTTCAGTCTTTTCCACAAGTCCTCTCTGCTCTGACTGGTCAGATGCTCGGTCCGTTGTTGAACTGATGTGATTTAAGTATTAAGAGTAAGAGTAACGATGTTCCTTCATCTTCAAGGCTTTGAATGAAGTCCTGCAATTAGTTCACAATCCGTGATTCTCTCTGCGCTTCACTGAACACACCGCACTTAAAACAGTGACAGGGACAGCAGATATTTCATTATTTCTCATGACAATGGAAAACCTGTAAAAAGCTGCAGATGAGAGTCTACGAATGAGTAAAATGTCCCAAAAACATCTAACCCTGATGTGTGGATTGAAGAGAAAGGAGGAGAGTCAGATGGACAGAATCACAGATACTACACCTGACAATGTCTTCCTTTCATCATTACATTTACATTTAATCATTTAGCAGACACTTTTATCCAAAGCGACTTACAAATGAGAACAATAGAAGCAGTCAGGTCAACAAAATAGAACAACAACAGAATACAAGTGCCATGACAAGTCTCAGTTAGTCTAGTATAGAACGCATAGCCAGGTGTATATAATTTTTTTTTTTTATATATATATTTTTTTTATTAAATGAAAAAGACAAGAAGAGGAAAAGTACTGGTGTTAGTAGGTTAAGTGCAGGCGAAAAAGATGAGTCTTTAGATGTTTCTTGAAAGTGAGTAAAGACTCCGCTGTACGAATTGAGATTGGGAGGTCATTCCACCAGCTGGGCACAGTCCAGGAAAAGGTCCGTGAGAGTGATTTTGAATTTCTTTGGGATGGCACCACAAGGCGTTGTTCACTTGCAGAGCGCAAGCTTCTGGAGGGCACATAGGATTTAACCAGTGAGTTTAGGTAAGTTGGTGCCGTGCCAGTGGTTGTCTTGTAGGCAAGCATCAGTACCTTGAATTTGATGCGAGCAGCTACTGGTAGCCAGTGTAACCTGATGAGGAGGGGAGTAACATGAGCTTTTTTTGGCTCATTGAAGACAACCCTCGCTGCTGCATTCTGGATCATTTGCAGAGGCTTGACAGTACATGCAGGAAGGCCCGCCAGGAGAGCATTACAATAGTCCAGTCTGGAGAGAACAAGAGCTTGGACAAGAAGTTGGGTTGCTTGCTCTGACAGGAAGGGTCTAATCTTCCTAATGTTGTATAAGGCAAACCTGCAGGACCGGGTCGTTGTAGCAATGTGGTCAGTGAAGCTTAACTGATGATCCATCACAACTCCTAGGTTTCTGGCTGTCCTCGAAGGAGTTATGGTTGACGAGCCCAGCTGTATAGAGAAGTTGTGATGAATCAATGGGTTAGCTGGAATCACCAGTAGTTCAGTCTTTGTAAGGTTAAGCTGAAGGTGATGGTCATTCATCCAGCGGGAAATGTCACTCAGACAGGCTGAAATGCGAGCAGCTACCGTCGGGTCATCAGGCTGGAATGAGAAGTAGAGTTGGGTGTCATCAGCATAGCAGTGATAAGAAAAGCCATGCTTCTGAATGACAGATCCTAAAGATGTCATGTAGATGGAGAAGAGAAGTGGTCCAAATACTGAGCCCTGAGGAACCCCAGTAGCAAGGTGGTGTGACTTTGAAACATCACCCCTCCAGGACACACTGAAGGATCTGTCAGAGATCATGTCATCATGTCATCACATGTTAGGATCCTGTGTACCACATGCTACGATTCTTTCAGAAAGCTCAAGCAAGGCTGTAGTGTCTGCAGTCTCAATCTAAAGAAATAAAAACCAGGAGTAACACACACATACACTACACAGATGTATATACAAATCTGAATTGAGTTGAATTAGAAAACCTTGTCAATCAGTTCTAGCAGGTCTGCATCTGTTATGTCAGCTCATCTTTATTAATCTCCCGGAAGAAATATAATTGTAAATCCACGCCATGAAAAAGGTCCATCCTGAGTAATGCTCACTGCCATTATTTCACCAACTATCCTAAAGTACAACAACAATATTGATTAAACATTACAATGAATGTAATATGGTGTATTTATTTATCAAAATGCTCCTCTCCAGAAGTAATTTTCTAGCTGAATACCAAGTTGATGGTCCCTGAATATGGATTTGATGAGAAACATGACATCTTGTTGACGAGCTGTTTGTGACGTCTCTGAAGTTCGGCTGATGCACTGATTGAGCGATTACATGTGACAGGATTCATGTCAGTAAATTGTCCTGTATCTGTTTACAGACCCTTTGGCATTCATTCATGTTTTTTGGCGCTGTAGCCCGTAACTGGTGTTAAAAACAATCATTCTCATATACTGATCTGATTCTCTTAATATCAGAGTTGAAATGGTTTCGCTGCTTCATATTTTCTTGGAATCTCTGATCATTAAACTTACCTTATCAATCTGTGATTGGTGTCTATGTGCATCATAGATTTAGGCCTTTACGCTCTTGATTATCAGCATGGATTTTACCCGATAGCCGATAGTTAGCGATCGACTATCAATGCTGATTAATCACCAAAACTGATCAATCAATCAACCTCTATTATTCATTTCTTTTGAAACAGAAATCCAGAAGTATATCCAAGCTATTTCATCCTCAGAGAACTCTAAAGCTCTTCAGATGATAAACCTGTGCCAGCGTTTCATTTATTTTGGTGAATATTAAGTCTATATTCTGTATTTCATTTCTTGATATTGATATTGTGCTTTGATTCTCATTTTATTTGAATAGGTACTTTTACATATGTTTTCATACCTTGGCAATAAAATTATATATATATATAATTAAAAAAAAGTAAAATATTTCTTGGTGACACTCAATATGTCAAGCTAATTTCAAAATAAGAGTTTTGAATTGTAATTTAATCAAGATACAGCAGGGCACACATTTCTCATGATGATATCAAGTGGAAGTCCCTCTTCTCTTTTAATAAAAATAAACACATACATACAAAGGTTACACACTCAAATGTTAGACTGGATTAAAATATAAGAAAATGTACAAGTGATAAAGTTTTCTATTTCTGAATTTCAGGATACACAGTTATGATGATCTATATTAAATCTGGACAGCTCAGGATATAAGCCCATCACTGAAAAAATCACATTGATTTTCTTGGTTTTCAGTGCTGTATAAACAGATCAACTATTTTCTTAATATCCTTTGGATAAAAACGTATTTTGATGAATTAGTTTAGTTTCCTTGAAGCTTATTTCTTCTGTTCATCAACACTGGTCCACACATTACACTTCCATGCATTCATTTAACTTCACATCACTGATTCCTGTAGCGGCTCTAATTCACCATCAGCTGATCCTGAGGAAACTGAACTGACGTCTAAATACTGAGAGTCCTACAATAAAACACACAGACAGTCAGATATGAGTATGAGACATTAGTGCTGTCACATCACATCAGCAGATCCAGCTCAGAAACACACAGTATATTCATATTACAGTCAGAGATATGAATCAGAGTATGTGAGCGGAGCGAGGAGTGGAGCGTGTGATTTTGACTGGAGCGAGGAGCAGATCTTTTAAAAGTCGGAGCGTCCAGTTATATCCGTAATATAACTGGATATTTAGCAAGAAATCACATGTTAAACATATTTAGCTAAAATAATTTAGACGTGGAGTGAAGGTGGAGCAGTGTTTCTGATATCAGTGAGTGTGGAGTGGAGCGGAGCGGAGTGATAATTAAATGATCGGAGCGCGGAGGAGAAATTGTTGACGCTCCACTCCGCTCACATACTCTGATCTGATGAACAACTGATCATAGATTAATAACAGTGAATGATCAACAACTCTCTCTTTATCATTTACACACAGAGACACTGGAGGAGATGAACATATTCATATATTCATAGATCATCACAGAATTAAACAGTTTAAAGAACAGAAACTAAAGTGGAGCTGAATTATTATCTTATATTCTGCAAATATGTCTGTTACTAAACTTTGGCCATTTTAAAATATTTAAATAATAATATACTCACAGTAGTCTAATGTCTTCAGTTTATAACGTGGATCATCTTTCAGATCAGAGAGTAACTTCACTCCTGATTGTCCTAGATTATTCCATAACAGGTTCAGTTCTCTCAGGTGTGAGGGGTTTGATCTCAGAGCTGAAGCCAGAGCAGAACAACCTTCATCTGTGACGTCACACTCCCACAACCTGTAGAGAACAATGACACAGTGTTAATTGTAGTTGAAGTGTGTGTAGTTTGTTATTGACTCTGGTCTCAGAGCAGGAGAGGAGATATAATGACAAGCATTGCCACAAACTGCTGCTGATAGAATGAGATTTCTGCATGTTGATGCTCAATGCTGCTGTTTGAAACTGTCATGTGCTTCAGGACTGAACAGACACAGAGCTGAATGTGAGATATTGTTTCATAGTGATTTGAGGACAGATCTGTCTGGAGAAACACTCACTTGCTCCTCTAATTATGACTTACAGTTTACCTAAAAATGAAGATTAAAAATCATCAGAATCCCACAGACTTACATTGAGGAAATGTTCAGATGAGCCAAGACTATTCAAACTCCAACTATCAAAATTCACATGTAAACAAACTGAAGGTCTTTAGACTCCATTTAACTGCCATTCTATGTTCTATTTCTAGACCATTCAAACTCATTTAACCTTCCATTCTGTCTAATATTTCTAATCTATCAATCATCTATATGGGGCAGTCGTGGTCTAATGGTCAGAGAGTCTGACTTGTAACCCACTGACAGGGATGTACTGGTCATCAGGAGTAAAGTGATCAACAACACAAGTGTTGTGTTCTACAGAAGAAACTGAGTCACACAGGTTTGGAACGACATGAGGATGAGGAAATGATGACAGAATTTATTTATCAATAGATTTCCTGCATTCTAGCTCAAAATCAATGCTTTACTGTCAAGTGCATTTCTATGTGACACAAATGCATTATTAAGTTTGTTATATTTGTGATGAATTCAGTAATATCTATTATTATTTACTCCAATTAAAGGCCCTGTCACCCAGCAATATATAATCTTTATAATCTTACCACAGTTTTTCCAGTTTACAGTGAGGATCCTCCAGTCCAGCACAGAGACGCTTCACTCCCAAATCTCTTATTTTATTCCCAGACAGATCCATTTCTCTCAAGTGTGAGGGGTTTGATCTCAGAGCTGAAGTCAGAGCAGAACAACCTTCATCTGTGACGTCACAATCACTCAACCTGTAGAGAACAATGACACACTCTTCACTCTCTCAGATCAGATCAGTTTAGCTGTGAATCCATTAGTAAAGAGAAAGAACAAATCAATGTGTGATGCATTACTGGACTGAGATTTAAAATGTCAAAAAAGAAATAAAAATATCATAAATAATTTAAAGCCTCAATCAAAAAGAAAAAAAAAATCTTTATTACACTGTAAGGATTTTTAACCAAATACAGGCATGTGATCAGCTAGAGACAGTCTATTATATAATTACAGCACAACCGTTGTGAGTTTATGACAGCATTACCAATCTCAGATTCTCACGTCATTCATTAAAAGTCACCGGGTCGAGAAACACGTTTCAGTGGGGATCCTAACCTACCGCCACACACCCCAAGAGAAAAAAACTCTGACACGGAAATCACATCCCTGCAAATAGTCTGTCTTATGTTAAATCACACTATTCATTACACAGCTGTGTGTGTGTGTGTGTGTGTAGTGCTCTGTGTGTGTGTGTGCGTGTTTCTCCATCACTCAAGGATATCAGAACCTGAGATCTCCTTCACTGTGAGATATTATTCATACTTGCAGATAGTACTCACACCTCAATGTACTGCAGTGCTTTACTAAACAGTAGGTAATAACATCTTCTTTCTCTGATTCTGTTGATTATAAACAGATGGTGTCTTCTAGTGTCCTTACTTGTGTCTCTTCCTAAAGCCCCTACACCTGCTCCTAATCACACTGAAGCTGCTGATCAGTAAAGCTGTTCTTGAAGCTGCAGGAAGAGACTCACGCTTCTGAGTTTGGGAACAATATGAGCTGCATGTGATTGATTCTCCAGAACATCTGATCAACACGAGGACAACACATATATATATTTAATTATACACATGTTAGATGATTTATTTCCATGTTCTGAATATTTTCTTATGTTTTCTTTAATATAAACACCTCTCTGAGCTCATATACATGCAGATTTGTACTCGGGTCGGTCTCCTCAAAAGCCCACTGTTCTTACTCTCTCACTTATGTGACTGCTTTCTTTAGTAATTTTGTCTGCTAACAGTCAAGCCTTTGCTAACAAGACGAGCTATTAGCACTTAGTGTAACAGAATCCATGTAAAGGTGATGCTAATGCAGAAACATGTTTAACATGAACACAGAAGTCCACACATGAACAAGAAACAAAGACACACGATGTTTTACTTTCTGTATCTCTGTCTCTTGATACAGCTATTGTGTTTTCTGGCTTTCTGGCTGATTTGTTTTTCACTTCACAAATATTTTACAGTGTGTCATATATAATCTTACCACAGTTTCTCCAGTTTACAGCGAGGATCCTCCAGTCCAGCAAAGAGACACTTCACTCCTGAATCTCTTATTTTATTCACAGACAGATTCAGTTCTCTCAGGTGTGAGGGGTTTGATCTCAGAGCTGAAGTCAGAGCAGAACAACCTTCATCTGTGACGTCACAATCTCTCAACCTGTAGAGAACAATGACACACTCTTCACTCTCTCAGATCAGATCAGTTTAGCTCTGAATCTATTAGTAAAGAGAAAGAACAAATCAATGTGTGATGAATCATTGGACTGAGATTTAAAATGTCAAAGAAAAAAAAAAACATGATCATAAATCATTTAAAACCTCATTCAAAAATAATATGAAAATTCTTTATTACTCTGTCAGGATTTTTAACCAAATAAAGGCATGTGATTGGAAACATTACAATTATTAATGATTCTGAAATAACTTGTAACCAGTGTTGGGAGTAATGCATTACAGTAACATATTACTTTTTGCTGTAACGCAGTAGTGTAAGGCATTACTAATCAATTTTCAGTAATATTTTACTCTGTATTTGTTAACTAACGCTTGCGTTACAACACACTTTTAGCCCAAAATTGATTATTGGTATTTCTAACTGACTCGATCCTAGTGATCTGAGTGCTCTGTTAGGTTTATATTCAGTGAACATATGTGCAATATATTTCGGTCCTAGGTCATATAGTGACTTAAATAACGGTAAAAGTACTTTAAAATCAATCCTAAATGTAACTGGAAGCCAGTGTAAGGACCTGAGGACTGGTGTGAGATCAGATTTTCTGCTTCTAGTCAGAACATTACAATTATTAATGATTCTGAAATAACTTGTAACCAGTGTTGAGAGTTACACACTACAGTAACATATTACTTTTAGCTGCAACACAGTAGTGTAAGGCATTACTAATCAATTTTCTGTAACATTTCACTCCGTACATGTTCAGTAACGCTTTACAACACACTTTTAGCCCAAAATTGAATTGTTCAAAGAAAAGAGAAAAGAATAAAACAGCAAGACATGAACGAATCAAAGATGCAGCAAATTAGTTCCATTTCCTGTTTGTGGTCAGTCAATAGCTGCGTGTGGTGTCCACGTTTGGAAATAAAGACTAAACGTCAGCTTCTGATATATTTGTTTAGTGATGTTTTTTCATTCATCTCTCTCTCGCTGGTGTAACTCTGTATTGTGTGACGTAGTCCAGTGAAGGTGTGTTTAGGACGGGGTTTACAGGAGTGTGTGAGGATACGGTCATGACACAGAATGATCTCGTCCTCTGTGCTCGAGGTCCGAGGCTATTAGCTCCGTCCGGCTCGCTGTTAGCCTCGGCTCACACTGGACAGTGGACAAGAGGCTAATGAGTGAAGATAGCAGAAGACTGTACATTCACGAGATGGATGTGTGCGCATCTTGACATTAAACAATTGTATACAGCATTAGAGTTTACATATAGTCCTGTTGAGTCTAATATGAATAGACCCAAGCAATCAACAGATATTGCCAGATAATCTCTTTACCTCTACCATACTTGTAACAGACTTGGATGGTTTGTGATTCTGGCTGTCATCCTGTCTTGTGTTGTCTTGATCCTTCACTTTGTCGATTATAAGCTCTATTGTTAGTAGTCTGGATCGCCCACAGTCATTATGCTACTCCTCTACTGGAGATAAAATACTCTGCAGTACATTTTCACATTTCAGAATGTTAACTTCTATTTCTGTAGTTATTTTGGTGAAAGTAACTCAAAAGTAATACTGGAGTCATGTAACGCACTACAATTCTGAGACAGTAATATTGTAATGGAAGGAATTACTTTTAAATGACAGTAACAAGTCATCTATAATGTTTTACAGTTTGGAAGTAATTTGCACAACACTGCTTGTAACGCTCGGCATAAAATAAGCTGACTACACAAATAAACTTTTCTGTTACCTCTTAATAGTGGGGTTTGAAGGAATGAAGGAACTATAAAAAACCACCACAATAAAGAATGAAGGCCAACCCATCGTGTATTATACAAGAAGACAGAAGAGAAAAAAGTACTAGATATACACAATATATACAATAAATATATGAGGGAGAGTGAGTAATGTCCTTGGAAGTCCAATGGGGCTTCTCGGGTCGACATTAACACACTGACAAAATTATATTCAGAATTAAAAATATTTTTATACCACTTTTTAATGTGTGATTGTGTAAAGGTGATCACCAGATACCAACCTTTCGTGAACTTGCTTACACTCGTTCTCATGGAGGGTCTCTGTATGTGTGTGTGTGTGTGTGTGTGTTCGGTTCGGTATTTGGAGTCCGGGAGCAGGTTGAGAACAGCGCTGTCCTGTGACGAAGTCCTCAGTAAAATAATCCAATGGCGTCAGGTTATTTCCACGAGGAAGCAACTCAAAGTCACAGGTAAATACAGCAGGTAATAAGGATCAGGCGATCGATCGCTAAATCCTAAAGTGAGCACATTGACGTCACAGGGATTCCCGCATCACGAGCGAACTCTCGCGAGAAGAAACAGAGTCCACAGTTCTCAACGGGGCAATACAAACACAGAAACGTTAACCCTTAAGGCGCCAGGGTTTTTTGGAAAAAAATGTTGTATTTTGGCATCAAGATTTCAAAAGCTTGTGACTTGAAAGGGCTTAAAGATAGAGATCTAATGTCAATTAGAAAAATGTTTGGCATGATCGAAAGTTTACGTGGGGTGTAAATATACTAATCTAATTTGCATATTATGATGTCACCATGGGCGGCTATCTCGAATTTCATAATATTCAGGAAATATTAGATATTGAATTGATGTTTGAACATATTTGCATGTTTTTGTGTGTGTGTATACAGTTTTGTTCAAAATAATAGCAGTACAATGTGACTAACCAGAATAATCAAGGTTTTTAGTATATTTTTTATTGCTACGTGGCAAACAAGTTACCAGTAGGTTCAGTAGATTGTCAGAAAACAAACAAGACCCAGCATTCATGATATGCGCGCTCTTAAGGCTGTGCAATTGGGCAATTAGTTGAAAGGGGTGTGTTCAAAAAAATAGCAGTGTCTACCTTTGACTGTACAAACTCAAAACTATTTTGTACAAACATTTTTTTTTTCTGGGATTTAGCAATCCTGTGAATCACTAAACTAATATTTAGTTGTATGACCACAGTTTTTTAAAACTGCTTGACATCTGTGTGGCATGGAGTCAACCAACTTGTGGCACCTCTCAGCTGTTATTCCACTACATGATTCTTTAACAACATTCCACAATTCATTCACATTTCTTGGTTTTGCTTCAGAAACAGCATTTTTGATATCACCCCACAAGTTCTCAATTGGATTAAGGTCTGGAGATTGGGCTGGCCACTCCATAACATTAATTTTGTTGGTTTGGAACCAAGACTTTGCCCGTTTACTAGTGTGTTTTGGGTCATTGTCTTGTTGAAACAACCATTTCAAGGGCATGTCCTCTTCAGCATAGGGCAACATGACCTCTTCAAGTATTTTAAAATATGCAAACTGATCCATGATCCCTGGTATGCGATAAATAGTCCCAACACCATAGTAGGAGAAACATGCCCATATCATGATGCTTGCACCTCCATGCTTCACTGTCTTCACTGTGTACTGTGGCTTGAACTCAGAGTTTGGGGGTCGTCTCACAAACTGCCTGTGGCCCTTGGACCCAAAAAGAACAATTTTACTCTCATCAGTCCACAAAATGTTCCTCCATTTCTCTTTAGGCCGGTTGATGTGTTCTTTGGCAAATTGTAACCTCTTCTGCACATGCCTTTTTTTTAACAGAGGGACTTTGCGGGGGATTCTTGAAAATAGATTAGCTTCACACAGACGTCTTCTAACTGTCACAGTACTTACAGGTAACTCCAGACTGTCTTTGATCATCCTGGAGGTGATCATTGGCTGAGCCTTTGCCATTCTGGTTATTCTTCTATCCATTTTGATGGTTGTCTTCCGTGTTGTTCCACGTCTCTCTGGTTTTGCTCTCCATTTTAAGGCATTGGAGATCATTTTAGCTGAACAGCCTATCATTTTTTGCACCTCTTTATAGGTTTTCCCCTCTCTAATCAACTTTTTAATCAAAGTACGCTGTTCTTCTGAACAATGTCTTGAACGACCCATTTTCCTCAGCTTTCAAATGCATGTTCAACAAGTGTTGGCTTCATCCTTAAATAGGGGCCACCTGATTCACACCTGTTTCTTCACAAAATTGATGACCTCAGTGATTGAATGCCACACTGCTATTTTTTTGAACACACCCCTTTCAACTAATTCAACTAATTGCCCAATTGCACAGCCTTAAGAGCGTGCATATCATGAATGCTGGGTCTCATTTGTTTTCTGAGAATCTACTGAACCTACTGGTAACTTGTTTGCCAGGTAGCAATAAAAAAATATACGAAAAACCTTGATTATTCTGGTTAGTCACATTGTACTGCTATTATTTTGAACAATACTGTATGTCTTTTTTTATCCTCATTCCAAATGATCAGAACAGAGGAAGCCAACAATAAAACAGGAGAAAGTACTAAATTATTACTATATCACTACACTATATAGTAGCAAAACACATGTGAACAGTAGCTTACTTTTTGATCAGTTCATCAGTAATATTCAGGAAATAATAGATATTGAATGGATGTTTGAACTTATTTGCAAGGTTTTGTTTTTTGTCTTTTTATTCTCATTCCAAATGATCAGGGGAAAAAAAACGAGAAAAGTAGTAGATTATTACTATATTACTGTGCCATAGTAAAATACATGAGCCTATTTTTTGATCAGTTGACCATCTATCTGCCCAATCAGGCATCTATGTGACACAGTTGGTAGTTCTTGAGAGCATGGTTCCTCTCATTCATTGCATGACACAGCGCACCTTCTCCACACAGACTGCACCTGTACTGTCTGCCGGCCGAGTATTAGAACGTGCGCGATCAGCAACAGCTCTCCTATGGACACTATGACCACGTTCACCTCTGTTACCCGCTTCCCCGTTGAGCAAAGGCTCGAAACGATCGCTTGTTTGTGCTTCGTGAACACTCTCGCCTTGCACGGTGGCACCATTGCGCTGCAAAGATGTACCGCGAGACGCGCGATCATTAGACGGCTGATCGTCATTTCCAAAAGGCAAATATTCCCCTTCAGAGTCAGAATCGGTGAACAACATTTACAACACATCCTCTTTGTATTAGCCATCTGGCGATTTTCTCTCATAAATCTCACGATTTACACTCACGCTATGAAATGAATTGCTCCCGCATCAATAACATGAGAGCTCGACACTTTGAACAGAAACAATGCATAATGTTGGTCTAGAATCAAAGTACTACGTGTCTGCCATCTAATGGAAGGGAATACAAATGAGATATTACAGCATATAAGGAACTACAGTCTATTTTATTAAGGGTGACGTCTTGTCGCAATGTTGCGACTTTGGCGCTTAAAGGGTTAATAACAGCTGTGCCACATCAACAATTACATTAACATTTAATCAACAGCTTTATAAACGTATACCTCTTATGTGGCCGAGCTACAAACTATCTTCTGCTCATCAAGGCTGAATTTATTTGATCAAAATAAAGTAAAATAAATATTGTGAAATATTACAAATACAAAAAAAGTTTAAAATTTTAATATAAAATGTAATGTTATTCCTGTGATGCAAATCAGAATATTCTTCATCATTATTCCAGTTTTCAGTGTCACGTGATCTTTTAGAAATCATTACAATTTATTTTAATCTCAAGAAACATTTCTGATTATTATCAATGTTGAACATTTAGCTACTTCATATTTTGTGTTGAAATGATGCACTTTATTTTTTGATAAATATAAAGTTTAATGAACAGCATTTATTTGCATTTATCAATATATGAATTAAATTGGTAAATGCATTTATTAAATATAAATCATTTTACAGCTTTATATTGATCTGTATTAATATGTACAGAGTAGTGGTGTGTGTGTGTGTGTGTGAGTGAGTGAGTGAGTGAGTGAGTGAGTGAGTGAGTGAGAGAGAGAGAGAGAGAGAGAGAGAGAGAGAGAGAGTGAGAGTGAGTGTGTGTGTGTGAGAGAGAGAGAGAGAGTTAGAGAGAGAGAGAGAGAGTGAGTAGTGGTGTGTGTGTGTGTGTGTGTGTGTGTTTCTCCATCACTCAAGGATATCAGAACCTGAGATCTCCTACACTGTGAGATATTATTCATACTTGCAGATAGTACTCACACCTCAATGTACTGCAGTGCTTTACTAAACAGTAGGTAATAACATATTCTTTCTCTGATTCTGTTGATTATAAACAGATGGTGTCTTCTAGTGTCCTTCCTTGTGTCTCTTCCTAAAGCCCCCTACACCTGCTCCTAATCACACTGAAGCTGCTGATCAGTAAAGCTGTTCTTGAAGCTGCAGGAAGAGACTCACGCTTCTGAGTTTGGGAACAATATGAGCTGCATGTGATTGATTCTCCAGAACATCTGACCAACACGAGGACAACACATATATATTTATTTATACACATGTTAGATGATTTATTTCCATGTTCTGAATATTTTCTTATGTTTTCTTTAATATAAACACCTCTCTGAGCTCAGATACACTGGAGTAAATGAGAAGAAATGCAGATTTGTCCTCGGGTCGGTCTCCTCAAAAGTCCACTGTTCTTACTCTCTCACTTATCTGACTGCTTTCTTTAGTAATTTTGTCTGCTAACAGTCAAGCCTTTGCTAACAAGACGAGCTATTAGCACTTAGTGTAACAGAATCCATGTAAAGGTGATGCTAATGCAGAAACAGGTTTAACATGAACACAGAAGTCCACACATGAACAAGAAACAAAGACACACGATGTTTTACTTTCTGTATCTCTGTCTCTTGATACAGCTGTTGTGTTTTCTGGCTTTCTGGGTGATTTGTTTTTCACTTCACAAATATTTTACAGTGTGTCATATATAATCTTACCACAGTTTCTCCAGTTTACAGTGAGGATCCTCCAGTCCAGCACAGAGACACTTCACTCCTGAATCTCTTATTTTATTCACAGACAGATCCAGTTCTCTCAGGTGTGAGGGGTTTGATCTCAGAGCTGAAGTCAGAGCAGAACAACCTTCATCTGTGACGCCACAATAACTCAACCTGTAGAGAACAATGACACACTCTTCACTCTCTCAGATCAGATCAGTTTAGCTGTGAATCCATTAGTAAAGAGAAAGTACAAACACAAATAAACATGTATGATGGATCACTGGACTGATATTTAAAATGTAAAAGAACAAAAACGTGAGTCTGATTTAAGATAAATAATGTTACTTTGTTGCACAAGAGTAGGTTAAAGGGGTCATGATCTTTTGTCATAAGAGGACACTGTACTATAAAAACATCCTGTAAGTTTCAGAACACAAAACTGAGTCGCTGCTTTTATTGAAGGCAGTCTGACGAAACAACAGCTTGTGTAATGATCAGCTTGACAACATTATAAGTGGATCTCAGAGAAAGATACAAAATAAAAAACTGAGGCAGTTCATGATGCCTTTAAAAATGACAATACTTAAATTCATCATATATTACTTAATATATGAATAAATAAATAATTTATTCATATGCCACTTCTCTGTCCCTGAATCTAACGGTGTCACTGATTTGATATGAAACACATCTAAATACTGAGCACTAAACTCTGGACAACATCTGCAGCACTGAAGATTTCTGAGCTTTAACTTTGATTTTCTTCATGTTTTAACAGTGAAGTGATTGTTCTCAGTGATACTTACTGAACTGATCTGGATTCTTTAATCACAGGCAGCAGCTTCTGAAGGACTTTCATATTTTCAGCTTTATCCTTTCCTTCAACAAATTTATCAAGACGAAACTCATTCAGTTCCTCTTCTGATGTCAACAACACAAAAACTACAGCTGACCACTGAGATGAAGAGAGATTGGCTCCACTTAAGTTTCCGGATGTCAGATACTGTTGTATTTCCTTCACTAGTGAACGATCACCCAGTTCATTCAGACAGTGGAACAGATTGATGGATTTCTCTGGAGACTCAATGGTCCTGATCTTCTTCTTGATTAACTCAACTGTTTTCTCATTGCTGTCAGAGCTGTTTCTTTTCAGCTTCATTATTTGTTGTAGGAGAATCTGATGAGACTCCACTGACAAACCCAGAAGGAACCGCAGGAAAAGATCCAGATGTCCATTTTTACTCTGAAGAGCATCTTTCACAGCTCTCTGATGCAGCTCAGATAATGAAACATGTTCTGATGAACTGAGTTTAAACTGTTTCTTCACTTTAGAGCGTAAACTCAGTTTGGTGAACTGGTCAAAGACATTTCTGTTGTGGTTTGTCCAGGAGAGGTGCACATATAGAGCTGCTAGATGTTCCTGAATGCTCAGATGAACAAAGCAGAAGACTTTCCCCTGATACAAGCCCAACTCCTCTCTGAAGATCTGAGTGCACAATCCTGAGTACACTGATGCTTCTGTCACATCAATGCCACACTCTCTCAGGTCTTCCTCGTAGAAGATCAGGTTTCCTTTCACAAGCTGCTGAAAAGCCACTTTCCCCAGTTTGAGGATCATGTCTTCATCTGTCACCTTCTTCTCATAGTCCTTCCCATGTTTGATGTTGGTCTGAAGGATCAGGAAGTGTGTGTACATCTGAGTGAGAGTCTTGGGAATCTCTCCACTCTCTGCTCGACTCAACATCTTCTCCAGAACAGCGCTTGAGATCCAGCAGAACACTGGGATGTGGCACATGATGTAGAGGCTCCTTGATGACTTCAGGTGTGAGATGATCCTGTCGGCCAGACTCTGATCACTGATTCTCTTCCTGAAGTATTCCTCCTTCTGTGGCTCATTGAAGCCTCGTACCTCTGTCACTCGATGGACACACTCAGAGGGGACGAGATCAGCTGCTGCTGGTCTGGAGGTGATCCAGATGAGAGCAGAGGGAAGCAGATTCCCCACAATGAGGTTCATCAGCAGCTCATCCACTGAGGCTGATTCAGATATATTACACAGTTTCACTTTACTCTTAAAATCCAGAGACAGACGACACTCATCCAGACCATCAAAGATGAACAACACTTTATATTCATCACTGGATATTTCCATTTCTTTAGTTTCAGGGAAAAAGACATGAAGAAGATCTGAAAGACTGAGTGTTTTGTCCTTCATCAGGTTGATTTCTCTGAAAGGAAGTGGAAATATGAGCTGGACGTCCTGATTCTCTTTCCCTTCAGCCCAGTCCAGGATGAACTTCTGCACAGAGACTGTTTTTCCGATGCCAGCGACTCCCTTTGTCAGCACAGTTCTGATGGCTTTGTCTTGTCCAGGTAAAGGTGTAAAGATGTCACTGCATTTGATGGCTGTGTCCTCTATTGTTGCTCTCCTGGATTGTGTCTCAATCTGTCTCACCTCATGTTCATTACTGATCTCTCCACTCTCACTCTCTGTGATGTAGAGCTCTGTGTAGATCTCATTCAGGAGTGTTGGGTTTCTCTGCGTCGCTGTTCCCTCATACAGACGCTCAAACTTCTTCAGCAGATTTGATCTGAACGTGTTGAGGACTTCATGCCTGGAAAATTAAAATACTGCATTATTAAATAAGCTAATGAGCACAGTGTATTTTATGCATTCTGTATCATAATCATATAATATATTACAGAAATATCAGACCTGAGATCAGTGTTTGTATCTTTACTCTTATAATCTAATGACTGATTCATAGACGCATCACTCCTCACAGACACACAGCTGGACTCTGCTTCTGATCTCTTCTGATCAACTGAACTATAACAGAGAGAGAAATCCTTTGTAAATTACCATATTTAACAATAGTCATACAGTTCCAATTGTAATTATTCAACCCCGCAGAGAATGCAGTACTTTACAAATAATTGCTGTTGTGAAGATCCACGACTTCATGAAAATTGAATCTATAACTGATTACTGGCATATAAAAAGTAATAACATCAATATAGAATTACAATTTTTTGAGTTCTACCATTTTTTTTTATAACACAGTTATGTCATAATTATTCAACCCTTATTCAACATTGCGGTTTTAATTACTGATTTGTATGGTGTGGAGCAAAATTGTCTTAATGCCTTATTAAATATTAAGAAACTATTTTAGAAAACCGAGTTAGCTTGAGCTGTTACGCACACATACAGTTAGCCTGAAGTTAACAGAGCGCTCACAAAAGCTATAGAGAAACTGAAGAGAATAAATATGTGTATTACTTTAGAAAGTCTTGGGCTATATGAAGATTTCCACGACGTTACAAGTTCCTAAAAACAGCTGGCTGCCTTATTCCTTAGTTTAAAGTGTGTTGCACCAGAAAACCTTGAAGGGTGTTATAAAACAAAGCACAATTTTATAAAATGTTAGACCAGAACAACTGAGAAAAACCAGCAGTGAACCACTAAAGACATTCAAGATGACCTGATGAAAGGTGGAAAAACATTTCAGTGCAGAGTATAAGATGAACACAAGACAAGCATGGCTTCATTGATGTTGAAGATGTTGATCTTGCCAAATACCATTCTTGACCAAGAAAACATAACACTGACTTGAACATGCTAAAATCATGTGGATGGACCTGTGCAGTTCTGGAGGAATGTTTTATGGAGTGACCCATGGATCAGCAGTATGTCTGGTAAAAAAACGTCAAAGCTTAAAAGCAGAAAAAACAATAACTCCTTTATCAAACACAGAGGTGGAGCAGTCCTCTTACAGAGATCTTTTACTGTTACAGGAAGTGGAAATCATGACCATATGTAGGATATCATGGATTCTCTGAAGTATCAGGTCATTTTGACAAGAATTGTGATGCCTTTGGTGCAAAAACTAATGATTAATGGACCTTCCTGCAGACAAAACTTTTCTGCATACAGTCGGAGACAAAATTAAATTTGTTAAAAGTTATATTTAAATTGGGATTAGCAGGAAAGTATGCGATTTCGCTGGCATTTGCAAAATACTGCCACTTCCGTGGATCTTCAGAGCAGGTGCAGTCAGAGATTTAAAAGATCAAATATGTTTTTTGCCTCTGACCAATTTCTGGTCAGATTATTAACAACCAATAGAATATTTCACTGTGCTCATGTCGGTAGTATTGAAAACATGATGAAGAGGAATTAAAATGTGGAATTCCCATTGGATGATCCATCAAAAATCTTTTACAGAGATATAAAAAACAAAGAAAAATCCAGAGCATGCGTGTATGAGTTGGTTTGCCAAAAATACAATTTTGTAAAAATACAATTAAGTGTACGCTATAGTCAAAGTGTCATGAAATGATAAAAAAAATAACATACTAAATTTCTGTAATGTTCTGTTTATTTTTAGACAAATCAAATGTGACCTTGTTGTTTGCGACTATGGAAATGTCTGCCCTGAGACGCACAAAACACTTCCACTACCAGAGAAAGCTGCAGCTGTGCAGCAATTCCAGGATATCATTACATCAACACAATTATCACATTACCACAAGCTAATATGTTGTGGCCACCTCAAAACTAGCGAAGTGAACCAATCATGTCCCCTCCAGGTCACCGTAAATGCTTCGTTCAACTTTTCATGGATCATCTACTCTTCCCTGTGGATAAACTCTGACTACTCTCTGTACAATCTCAATTTCTGGTGTTTAGAAATTTTGAATAATGAATTTGAATTCTTCATCTTGAAAACTTGAAGCTGTATTTTTAAAAACTGGATATTTGCAGTCTAAGAATTCAGAGAGAAGAAAAAAAATAGAAAATAGAAAAAAAAAGAAAAAAGCTGTTGGAAAATAGTGACGTGACATACAGCCAAGTACGGTGACCCATACTCAGAATTCGTGCTCTGCATTTAACCCATCCGAAGTGCACACACACAGCAGTGAAAACACACACACACACACACACACACACAGCAGTAGGCAGCCATTTATGCTGCAGCACCCGGGGAGCAGTTGGGGGTTCGGTGCCTTGCTCATGCCCGAGACTCGAATACACAATCATAGGGTTAGGAGTCAAACTCTCTAACCACTAGGCCACAACTTCCCTGTCTATTAAAACACTACCGTCAATTTGTGTTTCATTTTAAATTTTCTATATTCAAGATTAAAATAATAATAATCTTATTCAAAACTATGTTAAAAGATACATAATATTCAATTTTGTTAAAATGACAAATTAGATCAAATAATTTTGTTATATTATAAGCTCCATAGGTTCAGGGATCAGTCACAGAATGTACTTGAATGGTCTGTTCAGTCTCCAGATTTTATTCTGATTGAAAATATTTGGTTGAATTTGAAGAGAGCATTTGCAATGTGAAAACAAAAATTTCACACTGATCTGAAAGCTTTTTTGGGTGTGGAATGGACAAGGATTGCAGGCAGCAGAAGCTTCTAAGCAGTGTTTATTAATGGTTTTAAAGAATAAAAGATTCTGCACCAAACTGGGCTTTTGGGGGTTAAATAATTTTTGAACATGAACGTTTAGAGCCAATTAGATTTTCCTCATTATTTATGTTCTCAGAATTACTCAAATGTGCATTAATAAAGTTCCTCTAATATTGTACTGATGCCATTGGTGAACTGTTTTCACAAAATTGTGTTCTCTGCAGCAAAATGTCTTGCTGGTCAAGGGGGTTGAAGAATTCTAATTGCAACTGTATTATTTAAACAATCACTTTAAAAAGCACTTCAGGATCATTTTTCACAAAAGATATTAAAAAGAAATGAGTGATTTCACAAATGTGTCTCTGTGTAACACTGTATATGTACATATTGTATGTGAAAAATCTTATTCCGATCAGTACAATAAATACAATAAACAATAACATGCATTTTAAATGATCCCTCATTTTAGTCAAATAATTAACAATTTGCAGATTTTGAAAGGGGGGTGTAAACTTTTGACCTCAACTGTAACTTTGATAGAAACATTTAAAAATCAGAAATCATCAAAATCAGGGTTGGCTTTTTTTTTTTTTTTTCTGTAGTGTGCTTTGGGACATATTCCATTAGGATTTGCTGGTTTTAACCCTCTGAGGTCTAAGGGGGTTTTGGGGGCCTGGAAAAGTTTGACATGACCTGACTTTTATGTTTTTTTTTTCAGTTGCTTCTAAACATATTCATGGCTAAAGTCCGAAAACACTGTATTCAGTACAAACTGGGATAAAATAATGTGTAAATAGCATGTATGTACATGATTGTGTTTTTGAGAAAACAATGTTTAAGCACGGTTAGTGAAAAATTTAAATTCTGAAGTCACTGAAATAAGGTCATAAAACACATACAGAACATTTGTTCACAAGTCTGTTAAACCTGGAGCTTGTAGTCTAGAATTTTTGCTTCAAAATGATGTGAAAATCAACTTGTTTACTCACTCAAAGAAAACAATAGATTAATTAAAATTTTCTAAGATACATTTTGTTTGTAAATGTCATATGCGAGTAGGTGTTCCCTTGCTACATGATGTGAGTTTAATGGGAACAGGGGTGTACAAACATGTGCCCATTAAGCTCAGCCGGACTTTTTGCATTTAATGATATACATCTTAATCAAAACATTTTTTTCATTTAAAATAACATTTCATATTTTTGTGTGAGATAAATATTTTATAACATAACATCTTACACTGAAACAAATATCTTTTAAACTAAAAATGTCTCAGTGTATATTTTGGTGAGCTTAATATGTGCGTTTACCCTAATATTTATATAAAACTGTACCTGAGATCCGTCTTTGTATCTCCACTCTTAAAATGTACTGGAGGATCCATAGACCAATCACTCCTCACAGACACACAGCTGGACTCTGCTTCTGATCTCTTCTGATGAAATAATCTATAACAAAACAGATATAATCCTTTATGATCATAATCATTTCATAATCAAGTCTTTTATGTTTCATTAAAAACACTGTATGAGGCAGATTAAGGTGTTCAGGGGCCCTAGGTAAGACCCCAAGTATGGTGAACTGGCGCACACACACACACACACACACACACACACAGACACGCACGCATAGAGAGAGACCAGGGCTCGACATTAAGCTTTTGACACTTCGGACAAGTAAATCCATCATTCACTTGTCAGAGTAAAAAAGTTACTTGTCCGGGGGAAATTTTTTTTTTTTTTTTTTTTTTCTGAAGCAATAGTCTCATCAGTGCTCTATCAGGTATTACTTTAATCAGCATATTTTTCATATTTGCTTAAATAGACTGCTGTTACACTTTTTAACTTTATGAAGGACAATATTTTCCTAAACTGATTATCTCAATTCTACCCCTTTCCCCTACCCCTCCGTTTCGTCTCGATTCTCTTGTGGTTGGAGGGGAAGGGGTAAGGGGAAGGGCCAGATAGCTCTTCAAATGAAGATTTTTCAGGACCACACTTCAGACAAAGCAGTATGAATTATCTCAAAATAGCTAATATTTGCTAATGTCATATCATTACAGACTGCATGATCGTGTCACAGCATATGTCTGATCAGGGCCATAACTGCCGTAGACATTGATGGGGGCCAATCCCCCAATAATTAGAAATCCCTAAACCATTTTCTCAAATATTGCCTATTCGAGAGAGAGAGAGAGAGAGAGAGAGAGAGAGAGTTGCGTGTATTCGCATCTGTGCGTTTATCTTAGATTTATGTTTTCACACTGAAGACAACTGAAGGACTCAAACACAACTATTACAGAAGATTCAAACATTCACTGATGCTCCTGAAGATAAAACCATGCATTTAGAACCTGAAGAGAGACACTCACATCGACTCCATTGTGATAAAGACCCAGCAGAGGCTGTACTTCCTTCATCAAACACCATCTCCAGCTTAAACAACTAACACATCAATCATTACCTGCATTCTGCAATTCACTTCTGTAATTCATTCTCCATCTCTAATTACTGCCTCTTTCTCAAGTACTGTAAATACATATGCAGATCTCTTTATTTATACAACTGTATATAGAGTAAATAATGCACAAATCTGTACATAAATCTTCTGTTCCAGATTCATACACATTACTCTTCACGCTTTATATCTTACCCTTGGGAGATATCATCAGGAAACACGGAGTTAGCTTTCACTGTTATGCTGATGATACTCAGCTCTATATTTCCTCGCAGCCCGGTGAAACACACCAATTTGAAAAACTAATGGAATTCATAGTCGATATAAAAAATTGGATGACGAGTAATTTCTTACTGCTAAATTCTGAAAAAACAGAGGTGTTAATTATAGGGCCTAAAAACTCTACTTGTAATAACCTAGAACACTGTCTAAGACTTGATGGTTGCTCTGTCAATTCTTCGTCATCAGTTAGGAACCTAGGTGTGCTATTTGATCGCAATCTTTCCTTAGAAAGCCACGTTTCTAGCATTTGTAAAACTGCATTTTTCCATCTCAAAAATATATCTAAATTACGGCCTATGCTCTCAATGTCAAATGCAGAAATATTAATCCATGCATTTATGACTCCAAGGTTAGACTATTGTAATGCTTTATTGGGTGGTTGTTCTGCACGCTTAGTAAACAAACTACAGCTAGTCCAAAATGCAGCAGCAAGAGTTCTTACTAGAACCAGGAAGTATGACCATATTAGCCCGGTCCTGTCATCGCTGCACTGGCTCCCTATCAAACATCGTATAGATTTTAAAATATTGCTTATTACTTATAAAGCCCTGAATGGTTTAGCACCTCAGTATTTGAATGAGCTCCTTTTACATTATACTCATCTACGTCCGCTACGTTCTCAAAACTCAAATCAAAATCAACTGCGGGCGGCAGATCCTTTTCCTATTTAGCACCTAAACTCTGGAATAACCTACCTAACATTGTTCGGGAGGCAGACACACTCTTGCAGTTTAAATCTAGATTAAAGACCCATCTCTTTAACCTGGCATACACATAACATACTAATATGCTTCTAATAGCCAAATCCATTAAAGGATTTTTAGGCTGCATTAATAAGGTAAACCGGAACCGGGAACACTTCCCATAACACCCTATGTACTTGCTACATCATTAGAAGAATGGCATCTATGCTAATATTTGTCTGTTTCTCTCTTGTTCCGAGGTCACCGTGGCCACCAGATCCAGTCTGTATCCAGATCAGAGGGGTCACTACAGTCACCCGGATCCAGTACGTATCCAGACCAGATGGTGGATCAGCACCTAGAAAGGACCTCTACTGCCCTGATTATTGACTCACTGTTTTCCTAATGAATGTTGTTCAGTTGCTTTGACGCAATGTATTTTGTTTAAAGCATTATATAAATAAAGGTGACTTGACATTGTTATTATTTATTGTTAAGTTGTCCTATTTAAATGTGTTCTGCTCTCCTCCCTGATATACATGCGTGTATGTACCAAGAGCAACTTAAAAACCACAACAAATTCCTTGTGTGTCTGCGCACACTTGATAAAGCAGATTCTGATTCTCTCTTGTGGACTATATGTACATATTGTATGTGAAAAATCTTATTCCGATCACTACAATAAATACAATAAACAATAACATGCATTTTGCATGATCCCTCATTTTAGTAAAATAATTAACAATTTGCAGATTTTGAAAGGGGGATGTAAACTTTTGACCTCAACTGTAACTTTGATAGAAACATTTAAAAATCAGAAATCATTAAAATGAGGGTTGTTGTTTTTTTGTTTTCTGTAGTGTGCTTTGGGACATATTCCATTAGGATTTGCTGGTTTTAACCCTCTGAGGTCTAAGGGGGTTTTGGGGGCCTGGAAAAGTTTGACATGACCTGACTTTTGTGTTTTTTTTTTTCAGTTGCTTCTAAACATATTCATGGCTAAAGTCCGAAAACACTGTATTCAGTACAAACTGGGATAAAATAATGTGTAAATAGCATGTATGTACATGATTGTGTTTTTGAGAAAACAATGTTTAAGCACGGTTAGTGAAAAATTTAAATTCTGAAGTCACTGAAATAAGGTCATAAAACACATACAGAACATTTGTTCACAAGTCTGTTAAACCTGGAGCTTGTAGTCTAGAATTTTTGCTTCAAAATGATGTGAAAATCAACTTGTTTACTCACTCAAAGAAAACAATAGATTAATTAAAATTTTCTAAGATACATTTTGTTTGTAAATGTCATATGCGAGTAGGTGTTCCCTTGCTACATGATGTGAGTTTAATGGGAACAGGGGTGTACAAACATGTGCCCATTAAGCTCAGCCGGACTTTTTGTATTTAATGATATACATCTTAATCAAAACATTTTTTTCATTTAAAATAACATTTCATATTTTTGTGTGAGATAAATATTTTATAACATAACATCTTACACTGAAACAAATATCTTTTAAACTAAAAATGTCTCAGTGTATATTTTGGTGAGCTTAATATGTGCGTTTACCCTAATATTTATATAAAACTGTACCTGAGATCCGTCTTTGTATCTCCACTCTTAAAATGTACTGGAGGATCCATAGACCAATCACTCCTCACAGACACACAGCTGGACTCTGCTTCTGATCTCTTCTGATGAAATAATCTATAACAAAACAGATATAATCCTTTATGATCATAATCATTTCATAATCAAGTCTTTTATGTTTCATTAAAAACACTGTATGAGGCAGATTAAGGTGTTCAGGGGCCCTAGGTAAGACCCCAAGTATGGTGAACTGGCGCACACACACACACACACACACACACACACACAGACACGCACGCATAGAGAGAGACCAGGGCTCGACATTAAGCTTTTGACACTTCGGACAAGTAAATCCATCATTCACTTGTCAGAGTAAAAAAGTTACTTGTCCGGGGGAAATTTTCATATTTGCTTAAATAGACTGCTGTTACACTTTTTAACTTTATGAAGGACAATATTTTCCTAAACTGATTATCTAAATTCTACCCCTTTCCCCTACCCCTCCGTTTCGTCTCGATTCTCTTGTGGTTGGAGGGGAAGGGGTAAGGGGAAGGGCCAGATAGCTCTTCAAACGAAGATTTTTCGGGACCACACTTCAGACGAAGGGGTATGAATTATCTCAAAATAGCTAATATTTGCTAATGTCATATCATTACAGACTGCATGATCGTATCACAGCATATGTCTGATCAGGGCCATAACTGCCGTAGACATTGATGGGGGCTAATCCCCCAATAATTAGAAATCCCTAAACCATTTTCTTAAATATTGCCTATTCGAGAGAGAGAGAGAGAGAGAGAGAGAGAGAGAAGTTGCGTGTATTCGCGTCTGTGCGTTTATCTTTTTAAAGTGAGTTTACTTAAAAACAGTGGTTGTATTCTCTCGTCGCTGGAAAATATAATGTAGTGATTCAGTATTTAAACTGTATTTAATAAAAGTCATGGGGCAGCGTTGACAAGTTTATTTTCTCCTGGATGTGTGAGCTGCGCGATTTCCAATGTGTGTGTGTCAGTAAGCAGCTGCTTAATACAGAACGATAATTAAAGGCTCTAATGAACACCAGTATATGTGTGTATTGTAAGAGCTAGATGACGAATGATGGCGTGTGACGGTATGGTAGTGGTGTCCCAATCCTTAGGGGAATATTGTCTCCCCTACCCCTTAATACTCTGTTACAAGGGACATGGGGAAGGGGAAGGGGTATAAAATAGAATTGGGATTGGGCTTAAATGTACATGTCTCCATTTACGTCAAATTCTTACATGTGATCAATAAATGACGTTAGCATATGGTTGTTACTATTCAAATGAAATCAGTATCAACAAAATTAATCTTCCCAAATGCATAATTCATGTTATTAGATTAAGGTTTTACTCTGAAACATTTTTACAATAATGAAATGTTGGAAAAATGTATTGATACTTTTAAATATGAAATTAAACCATCAGTAAGTGGTGGCAAGTCACTTTCTTAATGAGTGAATCATTGATTCAACCGATTCATTCAAACGGCTGATTCATTCGATAAATGAAGCAAGTAACCATTTTTATAAATGACTCACTGAATCATTGACTCGTTCGAAAATGAATAATTTATTAACGAAACACTGTTGTGTGCTGCTGTGAGATGTGCGACTGTTCTGCTGTGGCTTTATGCTTAGAATTATTTTTGTTAGCGAAATGGAGCAGAAACGATCCATAGTGTGTCTAAAATGTAAGTCAGTTAATATTACTTGTTTATTTAACTAAAGCTGTATAAAATATCACATTTGCAATCGAGCTGAAAGTCGGGAAAACATGACTGGTCGTGTGATGTTGCATATTTTAAATAGAATATTTATATATTTTCTACATTAGTATTGTTCATGTTTATTTCTATGTGTGTGCTGTTCTTATAGTGTTTATTTCTCGTGAGTCAGACAGACTACATGAGCCTCAACTGACGAGACCTCGATACTGTCAATACATTATTCGTTATTAAACACATTTTACACTGAAATAAAATGTTATAAAATCAGAATCATTCTCGCCAAAGTTTCGGTGCTGACCTAGTTATTGTTTGCTATTAAAATTTTGATCAAGTTTCTTGTCCAGTCGGGCAAGTACAATTCTCTTTCACTTGCCCCTTCACAAAATCCGCTTGTCCCGGACATGACGAGCCCTGGAGACACACACACACACGTTTGTTTTTGTGTAAAGTGTGTTCATCCCATAGGCATAATGGTTTTTATACTGTAGAAACTGTATATTCTATGTCCCTTCACCAACCCTACACCTAACCCTAACCCTCACAGGAAACTTTGTGCATTTTTACTTTCTCAAAAAAACTCATTCTGTATGATTTATAAGTGTTTTGAAAAATGGGGACATGGGTTATGTCCTCATAAGTCACCCTCTCCTTGTAATACCTGTGTCATACCCATGCCATTATACAGAGTTGTGTCCTGATATGATACAAAAACATGCACACACACACACACACACACACACACACACACACACACAGAGAGAGAGAGACAGACAGCCAATCCTACAGTGTTTCCTACATTCCCAGTGTCCCCGCATGATTTTGTGAGACTCTGGGGGTTATAATTGGTTCCTCTTTCCATTTTGGGCCATTTCCCACTGAATATAAATTCACGTGGAGCCACAAAACCTTTTTGATCCCTAAACTGAAGATAAAATGGCATATAGCTAAAGTTTAAAGTTTAAAGTGAGGGGGACAGAAATATGAAATATAATAATAATAATAATAATAATAATAATATGTATATCTAATTGACAAAAAAAAATTAAAAAAAAATAAATAAAAATAAACCTTTTACAATTTTTAAGTGGCTAAGAAAAAATTATACTACTGGACAATAACGAATAATTTGTATTCTATAATTCTATAAAGTTACTACAAACACTTTTTCTATTTTTATCACAGGATAGAGCAGAAAATATATTTTATAGCTTCTGTACTGTAATAAAAAATGCTGTCAATTAGCACTGTATCATTCATATATTTTATTACCTGTAGATGACTTGAAAAACACACATAAACCATATATAAATTTTTTAAACATTTCATTTTTGTAAAAATGTTTCAAAGAAAAACATTAATCTAACAACATGATTTGGGGAATCGTGGCCTAGTGGTTAGAGAGTTTGACTCCTAACCCTAGAGTTGTGGGTTCGAATCTCGTGCCAGCAATACCACGACTGAGGTGCCCTTGAGCAAGACACTGAACCCCCAACTGAGCAACTGCTCCCGGGTCGCTGCAACATTAATGATACCCACTGCTCCGTGTGTGTTCATAGTGTGTGTGTGTGTGTGTGTGTGTGTGTGTGTTCACTTTGGATGGGTTAAATGCAGAGCATGAATTCTGAGTATGGGTCACCATACTTGGTTGAATTTCACGTCACGTCTCTATATTATCACAATATTGTTTGTCTCCAGACACAAAAACTCCCATCAATGAAGGTTATTTAAAACAGTGTTTCTTCAAAGTACCTGCATCCAGGAGAAAACTCTTGATCTGTGGATGTTTGTGTGTCCTCCATGATGAAACAGAATCTGATCTCCAGCACTGACTCTGAATAGAAATGACAAACAAACTCAATAATTCAGCTGAACGGATCCTGAGAGAAACAGATCATGAGATACACATGTTCAGATACACAATGATCTAATAAACCACACACAACACCATCAAACCACCTTCATCTGCTAAAACAAGAAAATATTAAAACATATAAAACTAAACGTCCTTCAGAGTAAATCTGAAAGCGGAAGTCACTGTAAAGCACTCAGCACTCACCTTATTTACACAGATTCACAAAATCCACCGCCTTTCTATGAAGCAGCTACACGAAAATCATGACTTAGTTCCTATGAAACACTTTGAAATTCCGTATAGAATTGATTCTGGCTGTTTAAATGGAGAAACATTAACTCGGAACATTTACTTTCACTTTTATTCGAGACACGGAAAACAAAGATGGCGCCGAGACTTCTTCTTCTTCTTCTTGTATGATTTAATTGCGGTTGACAAGCCAACTTGTGTTGTATTACCGCCACCAACTGGACTGGAGTATGAGGCATTAACGGGAAGGAAGTAAAAAATAAATAAATAAATAAATAAAGTCGAAGTCGAGTAATTATTATGTCTTCTTTTCTATTGTTAAAACATATTCTCCCTTTGCCAACTTGTTTTTGAATATTGTAAACCTGGCGTGTTTGTAACAGCAGCATTGCTCTACTAAACAGCACATTACAGCCAACAAATGTCCTCTGCTCACAGCTGCACTGGGTCTGAGCAGCGATTAATATACTGTTAATATACACATTATATTAACCTACATCTTCTTTGTGATGTTTTTTTTTTTTTGTCCTCATTTCTCACATCAACTTACAATAATACAGAGAGTGCAGCATTCCATTTTATGAGAATATGTAATCATTGATCTAAATAAACAAAACATATCACAAAGTTAATAAGTTCTTCTGCAATATTTGTTTACAGGGCTTTAAGCCCGGTCCGACAAATGAAATGGTGGTTTTTTGCGCTAGGCCGAAGGAAAGAAGATTGACAGAAGGCATCGGGCAAGGTGTAGGAATAAGAAGTGGATTTAATAAATACTGTTTTGAAAAGTACTTTTTTCAAAATGGTTTGTGATTATTGTCATCTGCAAGATTGTTACAAGAACCTTTAATGAACACTGTGTATGTTGTTATATGTATGTTTTCAGGAACAACCTGTATCTTGACCTGTGGCCTTCCAGACAGGTCAGTTCTGTCAGTTCTGCGACTGAGTGAAATTTATGAAGGCATGTCAAGAGAAATGGCTCTTTAATAACCATCATAGGGATTTCAAGGGATGTGCCTTTGACAGACAGTGCTTCCGGAGAAGTACAAGAAGGGAGTGTACTCTCCTATCAGCTTCCAGCCTGGAGCACACCAAAGACCTGTCCACATACCACCACAGCACACGAGCATCCTTGCCCCCTGATGGCCATCCTCTGGGTCCTTCAGAGAGCTGTTTTGTTCCCCCTGATGGCCATCCTCTGGGTCAGACTCTCAATGTGCAACAGATTGGGTTTCCCTGATCTCCTGCTTTAGCATCTAAGGTCTCCCAGCGAGAAATACAGGTCTGGACACTTTCCAGGACACACAGTCATGCACAAGGAAGCCTCTGTCGATCATAACTGCTATATCTGGCCTAAGCAGAGTAAGAATACCTCACTCTACAAAGATACAGAACAGTTACAACAACACAGTTCTGATGGTTTAGAATTTATTTCCATTCATTCAATCAGTTTGATTCTAAAAGAGCTAGTGTTAGTCATAAAGTGAACATCCTGGCTTAAAATTCCAGCCATATATTGAACTGATTAGCTGATGCAGTACAATACGACGGGTTCCCAAATGCTTTCGGGTCGGGTTTAGGTTAATATTCAATGAATAGCTTCGGGTTCAGGTCGGGCTTGGGTTTGTAGCTAAACTAAAACTACATGCAGTGGGCTACGCTGGGTTCATAGACACGCAGACACACAACCATTGGACACAGAAACCAGACATCACACAGCACGGACACTTTTATTAGTAAAACAGCTTCGACAGGCTACTGACTCGCAACGTTATATTTCTCTGCAATGAGTGGGTAAAATCACAGTTTTTGAAGTAACTCAGCCTCATTGCTTGTAGAGGTTTCGGGTCGGGTTTGGGCTCTAAATGTATCAGATGATCTCAGGTATGGACCGGGTTCAGGCTTCGGTTTAAAGCCCGTCCAGACCTCTAATGCCTACTAAGACTTGCATATTTGTGCATAATGTTTTGACCCTGGATGCTTACAGAAGGATAATATTTCATTTAAGTGCCAGAAATATCATAAGCATTCATAATTTTGTTGGTTCATGCTGAGCTAGTGTTGATAAATGTACTCTTTTTAATAAGTCAATTTATATTGTTTTTAAGTTACATTGTCTGAAGGGTTTCCCAGTTTTTCAGGGTCCATATTTTGTTTGTATTATATTTATTAAGAAGGGGCAAATTATAATCTTGATATTAAAAACATTTACATGTGTGGAGATTTAATTTATTGACAAAGTTAGAGTAAACGAGAATATATTCTATGAAACATGTTTAAGTTTATTTAATTGAATATTTTAATTTTTTCAATATATTTGGATTTATAGAAATCTTATATATTTACATGTACAGAAATATAATATATTAACAAATATTAGAAATTATTATATGGACATATATTGCAAATTATTATTTTTACATAGTCTGATATCTTAATGTATTTAAATATAAAAGGATATAAATGTATGTAAATATTTCCGATAAAAATATATTTACATATGTTTAATATAATTAAAAAGCAGCCAAAATATATTTTTATATATATTTATAAATATATAATATATTTTATTCTATTTGATTTTAAGATATTTAAATAGAGAGTGAAATATATTTTTAATAGATTTCAATATATTTCACTCTCTGTGACTTCTGTATGGGAACACTATAGAAATGTGAAATCAGTGCATTATCCAATAATGCATTACAGAATAAAGTAAAAGAGACAATAGCACTGATAATAAACAAAACATATATTCAAAATTAGTCCATAACATAATGAACCTAATTACACAAATTCTATAATTGTAAACAATTTGAGTTAAAGAACTGATTATATCTGAAACACACTGGACACTTGATAAGAGAAAGATTGCTATTACATACCTCCCCAGTCTAGGGGATGGGAGGGAGTAATAAAGGAAATGGAGGAAAAATGGAGGGAGCTTTTCCCCTTCTACTGACGCACACAACCACGCAAGTAACGTGAAAACAGAATAGAATTTATTAGACACAAGGAAGCAAATATAACTTCAGGAGGGGTCCAGGCCAACATAACAAACAAAACCTACTAACTCCCAAAAACAAACCTAACTAACCTACAAAATAAAAAGAAAACAAAATACAAAAGATTACCCTAACTCCCTAACTGATCTTAAACAGGAGAAAAGGCATAATCAAAATAAATAGCAACCACCTCCCTACAGCTTCCCATGAAAACAAAGGAAAACAAAAATAAACCGTAGTTCTAACAACAAAAGAAAATAACTCACGTTTGGGCTGAATAAATCCTCCCACAAGAGGACCACTAGAAAGTCATCAACAAACTTCTAATCACAACAAAATCAGCTACAAACTCTGGTGACATCAGCAGAAGGTACTCTCGCTCCAAATTTCCACACTCTCCAGACATCGTAACTCTGTCTTTTATCTTCAAGAATTTCCTCTTGTGGGCCAATCAGGATAGGGCAGTCATCCGAAGAATCATCCACTAATTGGTCTTCACCTGTTAGTCCTTGTCAGCACTTGAGAGGGCGAGAGAAAAGAACACAAGGCACATACACAAGAGACAGTCCCAGCTAAGTAAGCCCTGGGACGTAACACCCCCATCACGAGATTTCAAACTAACAAAAAGTTTGTAAACAACCCCCCCAACCCATTAGTATACTTAGTTTTCTACTGAATGGACCCTGGACAGGGCATCGGCCACAACATTCTCTGAGCCTTTCTTATGGCGAATATCCAGATGGTATCCCTGCACCATCAAGGACCACCGCATCAACCTCTGGTTGGAATTAGCCATTTGGCACAGGAAAACCAGGGGGTTATGGTCAGTGTTAACGATGACTGGGTTACTGTGATCTCCCAAGTACACTTCAAAGTGCTGCACGGCTAGTAACAGTGCCAATGCCTCCTTTTCAATAGTGCTATACCTCTGCTGGCACTTTGAAAACTTCTTTGAGTAATAGCACACGGGGTGGTCAATTCCATCATGGTCCTCCTGTAACAGCACTGCTCCAGCTCCAACAGCGCTTGCATCCACCTGTAGTTTAAACGGGAGGGCAAAATTTGGAGCAGACAACACTGGTGCATTACACAAAATATCCTTGGCAGCATTAAAAGCATGAGCACATTCTGGAGTCCAAACAAAATTTCTTAGAGGTACTAAGAAGGTCTGTAAGTGGGGAAACTACAGAGGCAAAGTTTTTACAAAAACCTCTATAGTAGCCGGTCATCCCCAGAAATCTACGTAGTTCTCTTTTGGTGGTAGGAATAGGAAATTCAACAACGGCAGATATTTTTTCCTCCACAGGACACACCTGTCCCTGCCCAACCTTTTTGCCTAAATAGGTAACAACAGCTCTGGCAAAATCACATTTGGCCAGGTTTAAAGTTAAATTGGCAGCAGCCAACCTACCAAACACACAGTTCAACTTTTCCACATGATCCCTCCATGTAGGTGAGAAGATGACAATATCATCTAAGTAGGCTTCACAATCTGTAACCCCAGACAATACTTCCTGCATAAGCCTCTGAAATGTAGCTGGTGCATTTCGCATACCAAAGGCCATGACCTTATACTGCAGAAAGCTGTCAGGAGTCACAAAGACAGAAATCTCTGATGCTCGAGCAGTCAAAGGAACTTGCCAGTAACCTTTGAGGAGATCCAACTTGGTGACAAACTGCGAAGAACCCACCCGGTTCTGTGAAAATAAAGTGGGATGTTCTCCAAGTAGTTTAACAATATCCCTACTTTGCTCCTTAGAAAGGTGTACAAGATTAACCTCAAGGTTTTTTTAAAACATCAGAATTCTTCAAGCCAATACATGACATCTGAGCATCATTTACTACCAACCCATCCTGCTCAGGGCAGTAAGCAAGAGGCATAACCGGATGAATAATTTCAACGGGAGAAACAACGTGTACAGGCTTGGATGACTTTGACTCATTCCGGTCAACATAGGCCTTCAACATATTGACATGACACACCCAAGTCTTTCGTCTCCGATCAGGAGTTCGGATCACATAATTGGTTTCACTTAGCTGCCTATCAACAATGTAAGGTCCAACAAACTTAGTTTGCAACGCAGACCCCGGCACAGTGAGTAGAACCATCACTGAATCTCCAGACTGAAATTTACAAGAAACACTTTTGAAAGTTTTAGTAATACCCAGATGACCTGCGAGCACGTTCTCATGAGCCAATTTTAAAACCTGGTTTCGATAACCAGAGGGTAAAACTATCTGAAATAGTGTATTCCACCTAGCCTCACTGGAAATACTAGACTTCCACCGTCGCATCAAAATACCATCATCCCAAAAAAACACAACCTTGGCTTCAGGCTGGTCTACTTGATCAACTGCTGCATCAGCACAGTTCCTCAAGCTCTGATCAGACTTTTGGGCAGCCGCCAACTGTTCTCTTCCAACTCTTAGAGGACCTAGTTCACTGGTTTGATTGAACTCAGTACCTGGACTCAAATTACTCGGAGTAACAAATAACTTGCATTCCTCAAGTTCTAGAGAAGAATTCATAAATGATTTAGACAAGTCAATAACATCCTCAAACTTCCGGCTCTGAGCACGAGTCACTACACATGCAGGAAAAACTGAGGGGAACAAGCTAGCAACATCAGACGTTGAAGATACAGGCTTCTCAATAACCAGTGGGCTAGAAAAAACCTTACCACCAGCCAAGTCATTACCCAGCACAAGACCAACTCCCTCCACAGGCAGCTCTGATCGCACTCCGAGCTCAACAACTCCTGAAACAAGATCAGAGGCTAGACAAACGGTGTGCAGAGGTAACCTAACACATCCCAGTTCAATGCCACGTACTAAAATATCGGAGCCAGTATATGTTGCAGCAGAAAATGGCAATACGCGCTCCAATATAATAGACTGGGCGGCACCTGTGTCCCTGAGAATTGTAATTGGTCTTAACTCCGAATCAGCAGATAATGAGACAAAACCTGACATGAGAAACGGCTGGTACACTGAAGCACTCATGCTTTCACTAACCTCAGAAGGGTTGACAAAAGCAACACTTTTAGCTTTCCTAGATGAATTTTTCTGCTTCCAAGACCGGCACTCAGAAATCAAATGACCTGGGTCAAGACAATAGAAACACACACGTTTGTCACCCATACGTTTTGAATCATACTTGTGAGAACTCTCCGATTTTGGCTGGTCTGCCCGAACCAAATCAGTAACTGTATCCTCAGCAAGAGATCGGTTTCTACTCTGACGCACGGAAGGAAAAACACTTCTATGCGTTAGCACAAATTCATCAGTGATAACAGCAGCATCCGACAGCTTAGTTACCTTCTTCTCATTTAAGTGCACAACAATATTCTCCGGCAAACAACCTTTAAAGTCTTCCACCAGAACCAACTCTCGAAGTTGTTCAAATGTGGACACTTTACTGGAACAACACCATTTGTCAAAGAGATTCCCCTTCTCTCTGGCAAATTCTACAAATGTTTGTTTGGCTGCTTTTACACAGCCCCGAAACTTCTGCCGGTATGCCTCAGGTACTAATTCATAAGCTCTAAGCACAGCAATTTTAACAATGTCATAATCTAATGACTCTTCTATAGGCAAGGAAGAACAAACTTCCTGGGCTTTACCCTCCAAATTACATTGAAGGAGTAAAGCCCACATATCCTTTGGCCACCTAAGCTTCACAGCCACACGTTCAAATGTAGTGAAATAGGAATCTACTTCAGTTTCACGGAATTTTGGAACTAACCTGATATACCTGCTAACGTCAAAATCTGCTTCCCCTGCTCCATCACCAGGAGTCAAAGCAGCTGGAGCAGACAGAGATGTACCCGGAGACCTCCCAGACAAAGGAAAAGGGGTAACTGGAACACTATCAGACAAATGCGGTGGAGCAACTAACCTACGCTCTCGTTCACGATCGATCTCTAATTCAAGCTCCCGCAACCGTAACATCTGATTATCATATTCCTGCTTTCTAACCAACAGATCTAATTCCTTCAATTTAACTGCCAATGGAAGCCCACCTGATGTCACTTCAGGCACAGGAACTGACTTTACATCAGAACCCTCAATAACAGGGGTCTTAACTCCATTCCCAGCTTCCTCAGACTCCTCAGGTAAAATTCCTTGCTCGTCCAAAACCTTTTGCAATTCAGCTTTAATACGCTTGGACGCATGTCTGGAAACTGAAATATGAAAAAAGTCAGCCACTTGTAACAAGTCATCTTTCCGGCACTTGTCAAATACCTCAACAGTGGGACAAAGAGTAAATGAGACTAACTCAAAAGCCATACTCACTCAACGTCTTCTCCTCCACCAAAAGAAAGCAGCCAAACAAACAAGCTGACGAGCCCCCAATTTATTACATACCTCCCCAGTCTAGGGGATGGGAGGGAGTAATAAAGGAAATGGAGGAAAAATGGAGGGAGCTTTTCCCCTTCTACTGACGCACACAACCACGCAAGTAACGTGAAAACAGAATAGAATTTATTAGACACAAGGAAGCAAATATAACTTCAGGTGGGGTCCAGGCCAACATAACAAACAAAACCTACTAACTCCCAAAAACAAACCTAACTAACCTACAAAATAAAAAGAAAACAAAATACAAAAGATTAACTGATCTTAAACAGGAGAAGAGGCATAATCAAAATAAATAGCAACCACCTCCCTACAGCTTCCCATGAAAACAAAGGAAAACAAAAATAAACCGTAGTTCTAACAACAAAAGAAAATAACTCACATTTGGGCTGAATAAATCCTCCCACAAGAGGACCACTAGAAATTCATCAACAAACTTCTAATCACAACAAAATCAACTACAAACTCTGGTGACATCAGCAGAAGGTACTCTCGCTCCAAATTTCCACACTCTCCAGACATCGTAACTCTGTCTTTTATCTTCAAGAATTTCCTCTTGTGGGCCAATCAGGATAGGGCAGTCATCCGAAGAATCATCCACTAATTGGTCTTCACCTGTTAGTCCTTGTCAGCACTTGAGAGGGCGAGAGAAAAGAACACAAGGCACATACACAAGAGACAGTCCCAGTTAAGTAAGCCCTGGGACGTAACAATTGCGCTAACTTCTTAACACTTGTATCTGTTACACAAACCATGAGTTTGTTTGCTTGTGTTTTAATGCATGTCCTTTTTAAACCATAACCATAACTTGCTCAATTTTCTACCAATTTTCAAACTGTTTGGTTTGTTATAAACATCAGAGATGTTCTTATGACACTGCATTATGACTATAGCTCTGGTCCTTGATGGTAGATTCAGTGTCTGTCACCACGCTGATCGACTTTCAGTAAGTCTTTTCTGCGCGTGACGTAGTTGTGCACGTGCAGAGTCTGTCAGAGCGGTTCCAGTTTACTTTCGGTTTCGTTTTCTCTGCCGCTATTTCAAAGAGTTGTAAATGTGCGTGAACCTAAGTTAATTTATCTTTCTTTATCTGTCTTGCAGATCATCTTTGGTGTATCAACAGAACGCATCATTCCAGAAGGTTTGTACAAAATTACACTGAAAACACAGCTGTTCAACTGTTTATATCTCCAAATTACATAATTGGCATCTATTAGATCCCCGACATTAAATATTGCTCTTAAAAAAAATTAAAAATTCCTTTGCAGGATAAATATGATTCCTAATTTTAAAATGCACCTCTTTACATTTAGGCTTGACAGGAAATGTAAGAAAATTTTTTCTAATTTCAGACACTCTTTTCCTGTCATAATGATAAAATATATAAGATCTCTTTACTCATCCAGCACTCATCAATCAACATAGATTTTCTATTCACCAAAATACAGCTGTTATTCCAGATAGACATGTTATGTGCGCTAAAATTATGTTTAAAAATCAGTTTCAGGGGTAAAGTACAATTGTCTAAACTTGTAAAAAGAAGTTCAGTGAAACTTTAGAAATCTGTAGGTAGCTTTTCAATATCTCTTAAGTAACCAATTATTTCATAATCATTATAAGTAAAATATTTTTTCACTGCATTGCTTTTAAACCAGAATTTTATTTATTTAATTTTATTTATTTATTTATTTGTTTCTAACAGGATTGAGCGTCTCTGGCGTGATGTCAGAATCACGGTCACCAACAAGTCCTCAGACACGCTGCACTCGCTGGAGGCAGAAGGATTGCTCGACAGATCAGTGATTGAGGAGCTTTTCAGTGTGCACTACACTTTTCTCCCAAGACTTCAGGCAGACTTGGACACATGTTCAGAAGCCTGGAATCATCATTCACTCTCCTCAGAGGACAATCGAAGTCCCGAGCAGCTGTGGCAGATTGGAGTGATGCACACAAATAATGAGCGATCTGAGAGATACGAGGAATGGTAATGCTGTCTTAGTCAGTAGCCCTCACTGCAGAACACACAAGATCCAGCGAGCAGAGACGCTCGGTTAAGACATATTTAAAGTTGGAGGAGATGGATCTAGATCCAGGGGTAGAGACAGGTCGGTTCAGGGACATGTAAAGTGGTGTTCTGCAGTACGGACATCTCGTCTTTGTTATTCTGTCATCACACTGCTGTTCATGTAATAAGTGGATTCCTAACTATTTAACCGCTATACCTTCAGGACATCGAAGAGCCAGATCTAGACTGGGACGTAGCAGCTACTTACGATGTCTGTGAAGATACTGAAGCTGTTGTTCCAGAATCTGAATGTGCTTTGAGTGCAGATGGATTGAGGACTCTTGAACATCTGCTGAATTCAACTGCTCCTAATATCTCTGTCAAAGAACTGAACTTGCTTTGGTGGGAGTTTGCAAAGTGTCTGCTATTGCTCTCTGCCGGCCTCATAATGCTGAGGAACTCTGTGTTTGTCTCTCGCTGCTGTGTAGGTTACAGTACAGGAACATGCATTTACTAGAGGCAAGCAGAAACTATGCTGACCATATCGAAGCTGACAGTCAGGATCAAATGTGCAGAAGTAATGGGGACATGTCCCTGACCAGTAATCCACTGCATGAAACTGCAGACGGTGATCTTGTCTTGTTCTGCATCTCCTTTAGTGCAGTTTGTTTTATCACCTGTTCGCTGTCATCTTCAACCCTGCTCTCCTTACTGCTGCTCCCTTCTTCTGCAGAAAACACACACATCTATGTCTGCAACCTTACTTGTGTTAACAGTATATGAACTTGGACTGACAATACCTCACATTTTTAAAGTGCCCCTAATATACTATTTTACAATTGTTTTAGAGGTTTTCCTACAACAAGTTTATATTCAAAAGTGTGAAGTGATCCAAATCTTCAGTCTTTTCCACAAGTCCTCTCTGCTCTGACTGGTCAGACGCCCGGTCTGTTGTTGAACTGATGTAATTTAAGTATTAAGAGTAAGAGTAATGATGTTCCTTCATCTTCAAGGCTTTGAATGAAGTCCTGCAAGTAGTTCACAATCCGTGATTCTCTCTGCGCTTCACTGAACACACCGCACTTAAAACAGTGACAGGGACATCAGATATTTCATTGTTTCTCATGACAATGGAAAACCTGTAAAAAGCTGCAGACGAGAGTCTACGAATGAGTATAATGTCCCAAAAACATCTAACCCTGATGTGTGGATTGAAGAGAAAGGAGGAGAGTCAGATGGACAGAATCACAGATACTACACCTGACAATGTCTTCCTTTCATCACATGTTAGGATCCTGTGTACCACATGCTACGATTCTTTCAGAAAGCTCAAGCAAGGCTGTAGTGTCTGCAGTCTCAATCTAAAGAAATAAAAACCAGGAGTAACACACACATACACTACACAGATGTATATACAAATCTGAATTGAGTTGAATTAGAGACCTTGTCAATCAGATCTAGCAGGTCTGCATCTGTTATGTCAGCTCATCTTTATTAATCTCCCGGAAGAAATGAAATTGTAAATCCACTTCATGAAAAAGGTCCATCCTGAGTAATGCTCACTGCCATTATTTCACCAACTTTCCTAAAGTACAACAACAATATTGATTAAACATTACAATGAATGTAATATGGTGTATTTATTTATCAAAATGCTCCTCTCCAGAAGTAATTTTGTAGCTGAATACCAAGTTGATGGTCCCTGAATATGGATTTGATGAGAAACATGACATCTTGTTGACGAGCTGTTTGTGACGTCTCTGAAGTACGGCTGAAGCACTGATTGAGCGATTACATGTGACAGGATTCATGTCAGTAAATTGTCCTGTATCTGTTTACAGACCCTTTGGCATTCATTCATGTTTATTTGGCGCTGTAGCCCGTAACTGGTGTTAAAAACAGAGGAAGACGTGATCTTTCAAGTGTGCTGCATGCTGTCGCTTCACTTGACCTGAGACACACTGCGTGATCGTCACTGCATTAGATAGAGAGCACCACAGTCAGATTTATTGGTTACATTTCAAGATAAGATGGATTCGAAATCTGAGACTTTGTTTCTTATCAAAAGTAACTAAGCACAAAGCCTATCGTGGTTTAATGGATGAGAGATGTGCTATAATGTTCTGTTCATTCATCAGCTGTAAAGAGACGATCCATCCATTGTGCTTGTCTTGCTTTTATCCCGTTATGATGAAATCTTGGTTTGGTCTAACGTCAGCTCTGTAACCACAAATGAACCATGTCATAAACAATATTTAACATGACTGACTTTGTATTTAACATGGATTAGTAAAAACATTGTAAGTTACCGATTATAAGTGTTTCACTGAACAGAAAGAGAGCAAAGAATCAATCATCAAAGTCAAGAACATTATCACTGACTTCAGTCTAGCAAGAGTTCAAGCTCTCTCAAAAACTCTGATTATAATCTCTGAAGCTGTTTACACTGTCAAATTAATCTCTTACTTACATTGTGTGCACAGCTCTACATTGTTGTTCATGAAGAGAGAATTCACCAGAGAACAGCAAGCGTGCGTTCTGCCTCATATCTTCTTTTCTTTGGTAAATCTCATTCAAGCTCCACTTGGTTCAGAAATCTGAGGTGTCTGTCTGAAATCTGGTTCCGGGAGCAGCAGTATTTCGGCGGGGTCCCTCTGGTCTAGTTCTCCGAGTACGTGTCCAGTAGAGCCGTGTGTTCATCCGTCCCTGGAGTTATGACGCTCACACCTCGTCCAGACTGAAGACAGAAGAACCTGTGGATTATAATCAGTGATAGTGTCTACACTGAATGTGAAATCTCCAACAGCAAACGGATTCCTGTTCTATTTCTGACAGAGTCCGAGCTCTTTACAGGACGCTTTGTCACTTCAAGCTGTTGCCGTCCCGTATAGACACGGTGATGCTACTTTTACACCAAATATACTTTAAAACAAACACCAGAGACCGCTTAAAGTTACATGCGATATTGGTATACACTTTTCTAAAGTCAGTAGCATTTGAGGAGAATGACTTAGTCAAAAATAAATTTAATCTAGGTGTCAGCTACAATGCATAATTGAATTGAATGTTTGATATTTATTAAAATAAACTGTAATTCATATGTAAATTATGCTACTTTTTCACATGGGTTCAAACGTAAATTTGAAGTTCAATAGCATTTGAGGAGAAAGTCTTGCAGTCATAAAACAATTGTAATATGTTAATTCAGGTGTCAGCTACAATGCACACCTTATACATTTTTAATATATATTAAAATAAATTATAAATAATTTAGGTAAAAATGATCCCGTTCATCACTTTCAGGCACTTTCCTGTGAAAGGTTTTTTTTTTTTTTTTTTCAGGTTCCCTTACGAAAATTACCTATGGTTTTAACAATAACACCACAAATTATCCTTCTTTTAGCCATGGTAACTGCAAATTAACCATGGTTTTGTTACTTCAAATAATAATTTAAGTATTAATATACTGTAATATATTTTTTATTTTTTTATTCAATAGCCTTTAAAATGACTTAAAATGCATTATATATATATAAAAAATGAGGCAATAATGACTGGTTAATAATAACACTGTTAATATACATAATGTAGGGAAATACAAAATAAACAGTTTATGTACATGTTATTACAAATGCCTGCAAAGGGAGCCACATGCCATGTAATTGCTGCTGTTACACTTACAGGACGATCAAATCCTTGTTTAGGCTACTGACCAAACATTTAATTAAAATATTCACTTAATTTTTCAAGAATCTTTCAATCCTTCTTTTTGCTATAGATGACACAGCCTTTATAATTTCTTCAACAAAAAACGTACATATCACAACCCTTACAAAAATAAACCATGGTTCTATCATAGTAAAACTGCTTAATTTCCTTTTGCATGATTTCTGAATGCTTGAGACTATAAATAAATTAGAGTCATAATAAAGTTATAGCCATAGATTAAATGTCGAGAGCTACAATTGTAATTTGTAAATAATACGATTTATTCATTTACTTTTTATTTGATTAAAGTTCTATTTTCACCCGTATAGTAGGTGTTTTTATTTTCCATCATCATATTTGAGGAAGGGGGGCACAACAATACAATCCTGCTTAGGGCACACATTTGGCCAGCAGCGGACCTGAAAATACAGGTCTATAACACTTTGCCTTAAAAAAATCCATTGTGCTAAATTTCAAATGTTTAATATTCAGTAAAAAAAAATAAACAAAAAAAAATATCGATATCAATATCTGCTCTCTCGGACAAATAAGGATTTCTCACTCTCTGCTGCTCTGTGTTTCACAGAAATCTAGCTGAATGACGTCATACCGGACAGCGCACTCCATCTGCCGGACTTTCAGCTGTTTAGAGCGGATCGCGACACAGAATCAACGGGGAAATCGTGCGGCGGTGGGACATGCTTTTACATCAATAAACGCTGGTGTACAGATGTAACTGTGTTAAAGAAGATGTGCTGTCCTGATCTAGAAATGCTGTTTGTCAACTGCAAGCCGTTCTATTTGCCGCGGGAGTTTCACTCGTTCATTCTGGTCAGTGTTTACATTCCTCCGCAAGCGCATGTGAGCTCAGCTTTACAGAAACTCACTGATCAGATCACAGACACAGAACAACAACACCCGGACTCTGTTTTAATCATTCTCTGGGACTTTAATAAAGCCAATCTCTCCCGCAAACTGCCAAAATACAGACAGCATGTTACATGTCCCACCAGAGTCAGTAATATATTGGATCACTGTTACACCACAATAAAGGATGCATATCACTCTGTTCTATGGGCAGCTTTGGGACGTTCTGATCACTGTCTGGTTACACCGTCCTACAGGCAGGGGTGAAGCTAGGGGGGGCACTCCGATCGTAATCGCGATCTATTATAAATAATAATAATAGTTTCTTAGATTTTGATCAAAATGACCTCGATCGATCATAGCAAAACGATTACATTCCGACTGCGAAACTATCGCGACAATTGAATCACTTGTTACTTACAGGCAAATGCGCTATCGCGAGAGCTTGCGTAGCATACGTTTCTTTCCAGCATTTGTAAAATGTCGAGGACTGAGAGACGAGAAGTGAAGCTTCGCTTTTGTGTCTGGTTCAACTCGTGTTTGAGCACACAAACACATCTTTTCAGGTGAGTTATTAAAGTCAGATAAATTATTATTTTAGTTCCGTTCAACTATTTGTGTCTGAAGTTTTATCATTGTCCTGTTTAACAAACAGATAACGTAGGGAGCAGTTAACTTAGCTAGCTTCATATTAGCCGACTCAGATGCTCAAAACTATGTTTATTTTATCTCTGAATATATAAATGAATATATAAAGATTTTATATACAGTAACGTTACTTTTCTATGTAAACACGCTAATGTTAGATGGATGTGAATAACCGTTGTGCTCTCATCATATTTGCATCGTCATGCGCATGACGCAGAGTTCTAGATCTAGATAAAGTCAAGATAAAATTAGGTACCTACAACAAAAACACCTAATCTCTGCTCAATAATAATCCTACATTTTTTTTGCCGTTTTTCAAACATGTTAATGTTGATATGTTTTGCTTATGTTTTGATTTGTATTTATGTCAGTCAGTCAGTGAAATGTGTGGAAAATTAAGAGAGAGGCAGAAAATATAGCATCTTTCTTCAGGAAGAGTAGCAAGAAGCAGCCAAATGACTCTTAAGACACAGGTGAATAATAGGCAGGATGAAAGAGAGAAAGAACAGACTGACACAGAGAGTGAAAGAGAAGAATTTACAGAGAGCACAAGCACAAGAGAAATGTAAGGTATCATGACGATATCAAGTGAAAGTCCCTCTTCTCGAGATGAAACATATTTTAATAAAAATAAACACATACATACAAAGGTTACACACTCAAATGTTAGACTAGATTAAAATATAAGCAAATGTAGTAATAAGTTGTCTATTTCTGATTTTCAGGATACACAGTTATGATGATCTATATTAAATCTGGACAGCTCAGGATATAAGCCCATCACTGAAAATATCACATTGATTTTCAGTGCTGTGTAAACATATAAACTATTGTCTTAATGTCCTTTGGATAAAAACGTCTTTTGCTGAATTTGTTTAGTTTCCTTGAAGCTTGTTTCTTCTGTTCATCAACACTGCTCCACACATTACTCTTCCATGCATTCATTTAACTTCACATCACTGATTCCTGTAGCGGCTCTTATTCACCATCAGCTGATCCTGAGGAAACTGAACTGACGTCTAAATACTGAGAGTCCTACAATAAAACACACAGACAGTCAGATATGAGTATGAGACATTACTGCTGTCACATCACATCAGCAGATCCAGCTCAGAAACACACAGTATATTCATATTACAGTCAGAGATACGAATCAGAGTATGTGAGCGGAGCGCGGAGTGGAGCGTGTGATTTCGACTGGAGCGAGGAGCAGATCTTTTAAAAGTCGGAGCGTCGTGGTTTTCACTCGCTCCAAGAGCGCTCCAGCACCGCTCCGTCACGAGTACAATTCATGCCAACAGCCGGAGCGGAGTGATAATTAAAGGATCGGAGCGCGGAGGAGAAATTGTTGACGCTCCACTCCACTCACATACTCTGATCTGATGAACAACTGATCATAGATTAATAACAGTGAATGATCAACAACTCTCTCTTTATCATTTACACACAGAGACACTGGAGGAGATGAACATATTCATATATTCATAGATCATCACAGAATTAAACAGTTTAAAGAACAGAAACTAAAGTGGAGCTGAATTATTATCTTATATTCTCCAAATATGTCTGTTACTAAACTTTGGCTATTTTAAAAGATTTAAATAATAATATACTCACAGTAGTGTAATGTCTCCAGTTTATAACGTGGATCATCTTTCAGATCAGAGAGTAACTTCACTCCTGATTGTCGTAGATTATTCAGAATCAGATTCAGTTCTCTCAGGTGTGAGGGGTTTGATCTCAGAGCTGAAGTCAGAGCAGAACAACCTTCATCTGTGACGTCACACTTCATCAACCTGTAGAGAACAATGACACAGTGTTAATTGTAGTTGAAGTGTGTGTAGTTTGTTATTGACTCTGGTCTCAGAGCAGGAGAGGAGATATAATGACAGGCATTGCCACAAACTGTTGCTGATAGAATGAGATTTCTGCATGTTGATGCTCAATGCTGCTGTTTGAAACTGTCATGTGCTTCAGGACTGAACAGACACACAGAGCTGAATGTGAGATATTGTTTCATAGTGATATAAGGACAGATCTGTCTGGAGAAACACTCACTTGCTCCTCTAATTGCGATTTACAGTTTACCTAAAAATGAAGATTAAAAATCATCAAAATCCCACAGATTTACATTGAGGAAATGTTCAGATGAGCCAAGAATATTCAAACTCCAACCATGGCCGCGGGAAGTGGGGGTGCTGGGGGTGCTGCAGCACCCCCTAGTGACGAGAGGGAGATAAAAAAAATGTAGGCCTATTAAAATATTTTGCACAATTTATAAATTCCTTATGAATATTTTAGAAAATGATTTTGACACACGCAGTCTATTACGTATATTTTGGATTTTAATTTCATATTTTGAGGCCTAACCAACACAGGTTCGGAAGTTACGTTGTCAATGTCAGGCAGGCAGGTTTGGTCGCCGAGTAAGGCCTGGTTCACACGGGACGAATTAAAATTGTCGGCCGATTTTCCAAACCTGAGAGACCCCACACACGGCGATAAAAAATCACGGGTCTAACAGTTTTGGTTGTTCAGTGTGTGGTGTGCAGCCACACGGCAATATCAACACATCACACACGAACCGATTTGACTCCCGAGCATTCCCAGGTCAGACGGGAAATCTCGCAAAATCCCTCGAGATCAAACGTGACTTCAGAGTAAACAATCATGGCGGACGAAGAGGATGCAATGGCCATAGTTTGTGCTTTGTTTTTAACGGAAATAAAACATAAGAAAAACAAGAAAAGGCGATGGTCAAAGAAGTGGACACAACGCGAGCATGGACTATACTTGCTACATCATGATATGGAGTTAGTTGTTGTTTTATCTCATAGAAATGTTAATACGTACTACTACACAGATTAATATCCGTTGAAATAAACGTTCATATATTAGTTTCCATGTACTCTGGTGGATTGCAGTTGTGGATGTAGTTATGCCCATTGACTTTATTTGTATTTGTTATATTTGTTATATTATATACGCCGGCTGTTTTGATTTTGTTTCCCGGTACTTCCTCACCGTGTCGTCACATCGCTTTCTGATTGGCTATACGTCACAGTCCACAGGCTGCGTGATTGTTTGTCCTCGGGGGACACCACACACGAGAAGAAATCGGGCCAAATAAATCCAACATGTTGGATATCCCCGATTTGAGATCGGAGTGGTCCCGACGTTCTTCCGAGCAGAGGAGAGCGGTCTTAACACACCACACACGGCAGGAATATTTGATCAGATTATTTTACGATAATCGGAGCATCCTAAGATTGTCGGAAGGGGTGAATCGGGGCTAAAATCGGCCTAATTATCCTGCCGTGTGAACCAGCCTTAACGAGGTTTCCCGCTCGTTCCATGCAGAATACATTCATCTTTATATAATACAGCGCACCTCGACATTTGGACACCTGTAACCAGGGCACCCCGCCTGCATGTAGCTCAGGTAAGAGCATTGTGCTGCCGCGCTTGTAACATTTATTTTTTTGGCAACAAGTGTGGGATCAGCTTTGACTAGCCAAGCAATTGTAAGTAGTAGCTACAGTATTTTTGTAAGGTGGTGGGGATGGAAATGGAGAGTATTATTTCGTTCGTGTGTTCTTTGCGTAATGGTTGTGGAGAACTGTTAAATAACGTTTAAATAGTCGGAGATTATTTCCTTGTGGTTTGTGTAAAAAGATTTTGGAGTTAATAGAGTTGCGTGTGACATAAACGTGCAGTGACTCAAGCCAGCTGACCAAATCGATTGCATTGTTTTAGCGTTATTGTGAAGTTTGATTAATATTATATTTTGTTGTATTATTATTTGTTGTATCTAAATAAGTTGCATGTATGTAACGTTATAGGCTCTCTGAAATTGTAATGAAAGTAATTATTTCGTTTTCTTTCGATTATTAAACTATTATTTCTGATTATGCTTCTGCTTCAGATTAATAACGCATTGTGCATATCTGAGAACTGATGTATGTGTGTTTCAGGCTGGCTGTGCACTGAAGTGTATATGACAATAAAGTAGTAAATCTCAATGTATTTATTTTTAAAATGTATTTTAAATAGGCCTATAGGCTCATAGGTTTTTTGTCAAAAAAAAAAAAAAAAAAATCACAGCACCCCCTGTTCAAAATGACTTCCCGCGGCCCTGACTCCAACTGTCAAAATTCAAATGTAAACAAACTGAAGGTCTTTAGACTCCATTTAACTGCCATTCTATGTTCTATTTCTAGACCATTCAAACTCATTTAACCTTCCATTCCATCTAATATTTCTAATCTATCAATAATCTATATGGCAGGGCTGCCAACTTTTGAGTTCAGCTTAGAGTGTGATTTTGGGGGCAGGGATTTGATATGGGGAGGGGCTTATAGATGGGCGTGGCTTGGTGTGGAGAAAAATACAAACAAAAAATCCTTGCATTAGCAGAAGTGTATTAAGTATATATTGACTGTTGTAAGGTCCAGGCACTCGGCCCAAGGAAGGTATCCGGTGCTGGATGAAGGTTTCCTGCGTGTTCGGTCTTTCAGCGCGTAGAGTTAATTCAATTTAGGTTAAACTCAAATCTGACTCCATTATTTATTTAATCTGACTCCATTTTAGTATGACCTCGAATTTAGGTTGAAATGCAAATTGGTTGAATGCCTTTTTAAATAGTATTCTTCTGACATTTGATTATTCTAGTTAACTCCTACTCTTATATTAACTCGTTCATTCAGGTGCTCATGTTGCTAACAAGGATACAACGTAATCTACTAGAGTCAATAATCACAGAGTAAAACAGAATAAAATCAAATGTAACAATTTATTATCAGTCAGGTAAATATGTGTTCTGCCAATTACATATCCAATTGAAGCATATCAAATCATAGCATTATAAATCATCAAATTCTCAAAGATTAATCTTAAAGTAAAATAAGCATACCTGACCTTAGAAAATACATAGTATGAAGTGAAGAGACACACAACACACTACGGGTTTTCTGGCTACAGAATCGCGCTGATCCTTTTGCTGCAATCCTTTAAATACCCCAGACCAAGACAAACATCCCCCGAGATGAAGACAGGAACTAACAATTGGAATTTGCATTAACTCAGGTCCCAAGCCTGGGTGGTTTTACACCTCAATGGGAACAGGGGGTAATTTACATGGAGGACCCTAGGAAAGGACACTCCCATCACAGTAATCAAAATATCTCTTGACTCTTCGGATCTGTATTATCTTCTAATCTACTTTTGTAAGATTGAGACCATTGTACCAGTTGCACTGAGACATTTCAAATGATACCAGACATTGACATTTTCATGAAATCATTTTGAGCAGACTGAGTAGAAGGAAGAATGGGTGAAGGGATTTATAATGAAACAAATGGCCAGAAGGGGAGGAGGTCTCCTGCTCCTCCAGTCCATGGGGTGTCTCGAAGATGCCCGTGTATGTTTGTATTGTCTGTTTCTCAGGAGATCAAAGTATCTCAGGTTCTTTCATCTCTACACTGTCAAAGTATTTAGTATCTGTACAGAATTTCTTGGGAGATTTACATTTCATTTTATTTTCACAAACATTTATTAACATTAACAATATTAATATTATTATTAACAATTATTAAAATTACCTACTAGGCATGTCCACATATTTGTCATCTGGAAATGCTTTTGTACTGGTTTTTTTTTTATGATACAAATATGTAAAAAAATTGCTCAGTGCTGCAAAACACAACAACTCTGCTAACTTAATTCTATATAAACTATATAACAGCATAGGTCTATTAGTTACTAGCCTAAACTGGACGGAGACACGGAGCGCCCTGTAACTCACTGACCTGCCTGCGTTCACCATTCACACGGTGCAGATGGGAGCAGTGGCGCCCCAGAAAATTATAATAGGCATAGCCAGATGAGGCCACAGTAAATAAATAAAGGGTTTCCAATATTGACAATATGATATCTCTGTGATTTCTGGGATTTTATCGATAACGATAATTACACAATATTTTGCTGAGTGTGTTATTGAGCTGATATCTTATTTCTAATTGTGCTGACAGCTGACTCCTAAAGGTTTTATTTTTATATTTATGCCATTTTTTTTTTAAAGTGAGCACCATCTTTTAAAGGTGCCATATGCAGAAATTGAGGTAAAAATATCCATAACATGACCTACACGCATCGAAAGAATGAGAAGAAATAAAGGCGATGATGTCATTAAAAAAATGTCAAGTTATAGTGCTGCAGAGATATCAACCTTAATTAGCATTAGCATTACTAGCCCCGGCCCGGCAGGTGTTGTAATACCAGTTTCGGCCGTGGGAGGCAGTATGCGGACAACATAACCACCAGCCAACCTGCAACGAATACACGAATAACTCGCAGGGCGTACCTGGACCTGATGTCAATCGTGTGGAAAGTACAGCCCACTACTTTCAGTTCAGAGAAGAGAGCGGAAGCATAGCTGAAGCCCTTGGCAAGAGACCAACACCCGCTACAGGGAAACAACCGCGCTCAGAATCACAAATCAAATCCGATAAGAATACCAGAGTAAACATCGGCACTGCTTTTAATCGCTGGAGACAACTGATGGACCTGAAAGAAATGAGGTTTGACTCCGAACTTGCAAGTTAGATGCTGTTAGTATTTCGCTAGAAGTTTGTTTTATATGTTTGTGTATTTGTTTTCGGGAAGTTATAACATAGAAATGTATCAAAGGCTGTTCGATAAACGTGCCAATGTCAGTGATGGCTAACCGTAGCTGCATTTGATAATCAGCTAGCTATAACTTAACGTTACCCATTTTATTATATAGGGCTGTGCATGTCTTTACTCATGTACATCTCATCAGTAAAGACGCTCCTGTAATTAGGAGTATATCTCCAGTACGTGTGTTCAGATCAGGATTGCCAGGTTTTCACAACAAATTCTGCCCAGTTGCTTCTCAAAACTAGCCCAGTCACGCTTCCAGAAGGTTCCCCGATAAAACATTGCTTCCCGGGGTTAAAATATAGTTTTTTTAGCAGGGTTGCCTTGGTATAATTCGCATTTTAGGGGCTAAATATCACGTTATTTGTATTGGGGTCGCTGTGACCAGCAGACATGAAAAACAACCACCACAGACTTGGCAACACTGGTTGGCATTTACTACACAGCCGTAATTCACTGACAATCTACACAACATCGATGTTAAAATCGCAGGCGATTCTTTGTCGATTTTGAAAGCGATTTTGTGTTAGTTGTCGGTAGACTAAGGCTCTGTGCAGTAACTGCCGCTCCACCTGAAGCAGTGTTGCCAAGTCTGCGGTTGTTTTTCATGTCCGCGGTTTGAAGCAATCCCAATACCAATAACGTGATATTTAGCCCCTAAACTGCTAATTTTACCAGGGAAACCCTTCCCAAAAATTTATATTTTAACCCCGGGAAGCAATTTTTATCGGGAAACCTCCCGGAAACGCGATTGGGCTAGTTTTGGACTAGTTTTAAGAAGCAACTGGGCAGGATTTGTTGTGAAAACCTGGCAACCCTGATCTGAATGCACATGCTGGAGATATACTTCTAATTACAGGAGCGTCTTTACTGATGAGAGGTGCATGAAAATCGCATTCGATGTATCATAACTAACCTGCTTTGTCTAGTCTGTTGGTCTCCGTGTCCTCTTTGCTTCGTGGTTTTTCTGTGCGTGAAAAAATTGATGTGTGGCGTGAAAGCATGTGAAAAGAGTCAACTGCGTGTGTCTCACGGTGAATGCTTGAGAGCTGGCACATTAGTTCTCAAGCAGAATAAAGGACAGGTTGATTATTGCTGTTTAGCGTTTGTATTAATCTATGATGTGTCCCTGTTTGCCTACAGGGACATAAAAAAAATAAATTAAAAGTGATACGTGGACCAAGGTGTCTGAGATTGTTCATTTTAAGTAAAGGATCCTAATATTTCGTCCACAACAATATTTATTGAGGTTATAACTCCTTGTGGTTAGTCTGCACGAGATCAACAAGCTTGTTTGCTTTGCGGCCGCTTTAAATACAAAATAAGCATTCGATCTACGTTAGAGCGTCTGAGCGCTCACAAATCTTTCTGCAGCGTCGTGAGCAGAGTGGCAAGAGCGATTTTTGATGCTCTAGACGCCGGCGGTGTGAACGCACAGTTAGGCTTCGGCTATGGCTGTAGTGATGTTGTGAAAGTAGGGGCGGAGCATAGAGACTATGCCGTTTCTCGTTTGTTACTCTAGAGTAGACCAATTCACTTTATTGAGGCATACTGCCCCCATCTGTTATGGAATGTGGAGTATGACTTGATTTTTTTTGCCAAACATTACAGATGGCACCTTTAAGGGGGGGTGAAATGCTATTTGATGCATACTGAGTTTTTTACACTGTTAAAGAGTTGGATTCCCATGCTAAACATGGACAAAGTTTCAAAAATTAAGTTGTACGTTTGAAGGAGTATTTTTGTTCCAAAAAAAACGAAAGTTTTTTTCGAGTATGGCTCTGTGTGACGTTAGATGGAGCGGAATTTCCTTATATGGGTCCTGAGGCACTTCTGCCGGAAGAGCGCGCTCCCGTATAGCAGCGCACTGAGAGCACAACAGACTTCACTGATCAGAGCGAGAGCGTCGCGAAATGTCACAAAAGAAGTGTGTTTTTGGTTGCCGGGGCAAGACAACCCTGCATAATATGGGGGTGTGAGAGCGTGAGAATTGGGTCAATTGTGTGAGTCTCACCCTGAATGTGTGAGAGTTGGCAGCTTTGTATATGGGGCAGTCGTGGTCTAATGGTCAGAGAGTCTGACTTGTAACCCACAGACAGGGATGTACTGGTCATCAGGAGTAAAGTGATCAACAACACAAGTGTCTTGATCCATTCAGATGTGACACAGAATTGTGTTTTACAGTCGTGTGATATGAGAGCATTAAAGCTTCTGTAGTGATGCTGGCTGAAAACACACACCACAATCTAAACTTCATGATGAGGTCAAATGGAAAATGACAAAACATAGACTTGTAAATTCATCACCATAGTAATTTAACTTGCAGTTATTAACACTGTACAATAGAGATGTATTTATTATAAATGTTACCGTAATTAGCCTGCTTAATATTAAATATTAGCAGTAAATAAGTTCTTAGTTCACCCAAAATGAAAATTGGCATTTTCTCAACATCATGTCATTTCAAACCTGTATGAATTTCTTTCTTCTGTGGAACATAAAAGAAGGTAATTTCAGAAATTCAAGAAGTTTTTGTCCATACAGAAATCAAGGGTATTGTATTGTATTGTATTGTTCTACAAAATATCTGTTGTGTTCTACAGAAGAAACTAAAGCCAGGCTCACACTACAGGATATTTAGCCCAATTTAGCCCCAATTTCCCCCTCCCGATAATCGGAGCAAACATCTTGTCGAGCACCTCGATCTGTCCCGATGTCGCACCTCCCGATCTGCTCGCACACAAATCGGGGCAGCCCTGATTATTATCAAACATGTTTGATATTTAGGATTTAAATCGGGATGATGATGGCTATATGATTACGTCAGTACTTTTCACATTCAATGCGCAAAAACACAAATCAGCTGATGCAGGGCTTCGAAAGCTAGTGGAGATAGAGAAAACTGTACTGGACAAACACAACGGTCTGTAATGTGTGCGAAAACGCATCACAACTGTAAGTAGCTATAAGAGCGCTGGAGTGAAATAAGTGAAAACCAGGTGAGTGAAGACAGACAGAATATATATATATATATAAAAAAAAGAACCTTGACGATCTTCTGCGTGAGATCACGTGAGGCGCTCCCTCTGGCGTGATAATCTTAATAATATCTTACAGTGTGTGATGTGCCACGATGCTCAAATCTTGAAGTGTGTGCATGTTTAATATTTGAGGGAAGATAATCTGCAAAGATTCTCCTCATGTGTGTGCTGCAACCAGATTTCAAAATCGGTTATAATTTTAAAACTCCTGTAGTTTGAGCCCGGCTTAAGTCACACAGGTTTGAATTGACATGAGGGTGAGGAAATGATGACAGAATTTATTTATCAATAGATTTCCTGCATTCTAGCTCAAAATCAATGCTTTACTGTCAAGTGCATTTCTATGTGACACAAATACATTATTAAGTTTGTTATATTTGTCATGAATTCAGTAATATCTAGTATTATTTACTCCAATTAAAGTCCCTGTCACCCAGTAAAACATTCATGGAGGAACTCTTGGGTCAGATGGACTGGATTTGTCCAGGGCTGAATTTTAACCCCAGTCCAGCCCTGACCACAGGTCACAGGTTTGAGTGATCTTACCGCAGTTTCTCCAGTTTACAGCGAGGATCCTCCAGTCCAGCACAGAGACACTTCACTCCCAAATCTCTTATTTTATTCCCAGACAGATCCAGTTCTCTCAGGTGTGAGGGGTTTGATCTCAGAGCTGAAGTCAGAGCAGAACAACCTTCATCTGTGACGCCACAATCTCTCAACCTGTAGAGAACAATGACACACTCTTCACTCTCTCAGATCAGATCAGTTTAGCTGTGAATCCATTAGTAAAGAGAAAGAACAAATCAATGTGTGATGCATCATTGGACTGAGATTTAAAATGTCAAAAAAGAAATCAAAATATGATAAATAATTTAAAACCTCATTCAAAAAGAAAAAAACTCCTTTACACTCTCAGGATTTTTAATGTCTTACAGTATGTAGGAAGTAGACATTCACCAATATACTGGCAAAAATCTGTATCAGCCAAGATCATCCTTGCTGACTGATATAGGCTATTGGCTAGTTAACTTTCTATGACTTCATAGATCGGAGTGGCTGATGTTTATCTGTTACATTGCATCAAGCATTACAGTATATATGTATAGGTTTGTATAAAAACAAATACAAGGCCGTACAATAATTTTTTACAACTATTTATGCTGTGAAACTATTATGTTAAAATGGCCCCTCTGTTTTTCACTGTTCTAATGTTGTTATTATTTTTTTTTTTTTACTGATACTTACAGTGGAAAAATCTGGGAGGAGACATGGGAGCCGGCCTGCCAGTTCTCACCAGGTGTCAAGCATGTGTGACGTCACCCATTCATCTACAATTCAGTATGAGTTGAATACCTGCTATGAGTTGTCGAGTTCGCTGTTACGGCACAGCCATCCTGTTTGCGCATGTGATGATTTTAGATAAGAAGGAGGAGCCACGTTACACACTTTCAATGGTTTCCACCCTAACATGCTGTCATGCTGTTTTTTTCTTTATTACTGATTCTTGCTAAAAGCTGTGTTCAAATAAATCAAAGCGTTACTATATTTCTGTTTATGTCTTTCCATTCACCTTGTGGGTTAGCCAATTAACTGAAATATTCTTCAACACATCAAATTATATATTGCAATATGATGCACCAAAATATGTAGGAAGGTGGGACATGTTTTCAATCATATTAACTGACACCATGAAGAGACAGTTGATTCCACCAGCTAAATCATACATTTTCTGTATAAAGGGTAGCTGAGGTAGGCAGGGGTGGATAAATGCACAGGCTTACCAAGACCAGATGTCAAGAGGGTCCAGAAGCCTCTAAAAATGTGAAAGCATGTTTTTTTTAATTCAGGAAAGTTTCTAAAGGCTTTTTAAAAAAATGCTTCTAAAGGCAAGGCACATGAAACCCTGGCTTCTGCACTAGTGGCCTTTTCCATTTACTTTGACACACTGAATGTGTGTGTGCAAGTCTACCCCCGGATGGGTAGTAAAAAGCAGAAGACAATACATTTTTTTTTTACACTTTTAATGTTATTATTTCAATCTATATGGGCCAGGGAAGCTGGTTTTTTTTGTTGTTTATTTATATTTTTTAAACTATAACTATCAATATTTATTTAGATGTTATCATGGTATTAATTTCTTAATTTGCATATTATTTTGGTCTAATTACCGGAGAAATATTACAGTATGCTGTAATACAGAATATTATTATATGATCCGAGCTAGACGTATTCAAAGCCTATATTCCACAATGCAATGCGGGCATTCATTCACAGAATCGGACAGCGATCAGCTGGTCTTTAACGCCAGTATCGCTTCAATGTACACACACACACACACACACACACACACACACACACACACACACATATATATATATATATATATATATATATATATATATATATATATATAATCATTGGTTTTGTCACCAGCAACAACACTCTAGAAGTGACGTAAAATATATATATATATATATATATTAGCAAAATTGACTTCATTTGTTTAATATATGCTTTTTGGGAAATGTTCTAGCTTTCTAAGAAATGTGTGTTTGCACTATTGTAAAACATTTCTTGAATTAAAAAAAAAACAACAATAACATACAACAACAACAACATAATATTCGTTATATTAATGTTTTTGTCTAACGTAGTATTTGAAGATTTAAACAATACAGATAACAATAATAATAAAATACAGTTTCATGTATTTGTCTCATGTATTGTGTGCTCGTCGGCCGGTGGCAATTTGAAATGGAATGAAGACCATTCACGGCCATAGTGATTCACGGCAGAATCCAAGTATAGGTCTCTGCAGGAAAGTAATGGGAGTTACTAGATCAAGGTGTTTTTACACCATGATACATGATTGGTTTATGTAATAGTGACGTTAGGTTTAGGGGTGGGATTGGGTAAGGGGGATCACTTAGATTGCATGATTCAGAAACACCCAGCAGTTTGAAAATACCCACATGGTGATAAACGCCCACTTTTGCTCTGCAGAGACCTAAGTTTCGCAGAATCACAGGAGTCGAACATGTACTGTTGACAATTTTGTCCTACTACAACGTTTAAATTTTTACATTTCATGGTTTGCAGATGATGGGCGATTTGGGCGATAGCCTCCTTTATTGTCCCCAGAGGGATATCTGCCTTGAGTTCAAATGCTTCACACATAACACTTGACATATTGTTTTATCATACAGCTGATCTATACTTACAATAAAAAACAACATAAACAAAGTGATATGTAGTCAGACTAAAGCCAGGGTTGCCAACTCTTATGCTTTCAGCATCAATCTCACGCTTAAGTCCAAGCGTGAGTGTCACGCCAGATGCGTGAGAGTTGGCAACCCTGCTGAAGCACGTCACACAGTAACAATCTATTGCTCATGTTTCACAAACAGTGACGAGCAACACACAACCATTTGCGTTATATCATGAAGTTATTGCACAACCAGCCTCAAACAACATTATTTAAAGTTTTAATTGAGCTACTGTAGGTCCAAATAGGGCTATAGTTTAGATATGTTACATTTAGATTGGGGTACCTATATCTTCTGCCAGAGGATAAGAACTCATACTTGGTATGGAGAATAAAGATGGATCAGACCCCATTATTTATGCTTGCCTGGAGAGACTGGTTTCTATTCCTCTCCACAATCTTCATATTAAAATACTCTGTAATGCAGCCTTGTATAATATAAAACCCTCTGATTCACCATGAGTGTTTGCTCTAAATGATTACACCCACTTTCAACATGGGCCTTCTAGCCAAAGGTATTGTCCATATACACACCAATAGGCGCAGAGCTGATGGATTGGTTCAACATTTATGACATCTGATACCTTCTGACCCATGTCACGACCCTTTCATCAGCTTGTGAAATGGTTAAATGAGATGTGTGAGTTGCCAAGTCAAGTCACCTTTATTTATATAGCACTTTAAACAAAAAAGATTGCGTCAAAGCAACTGAACCAACTCTTGTTGATGCTATATTTTTCGTCACTGTATTGAATAAATACCTGGGGTTGTTTGTTTTCTTCTTTCTGGACAATCCCAGAGTTTAAGGTCCCGTTGTCATGGTATCCTCCAGGAGGAGGACCAGCACCACCGTCCGCCGCGATGTTCCTGCGGACTCCCGCCGCTGGAAGTATAGGATTTGGAATGTCTTTGTGCTCCATGGTTGGCTTTACTATGCTGATAGTGGACTGTGGGGCGCAACTCCTCACAGTCCCGATTTTATTTCAGAGTGACCTTCTCTTAGACAGGTTTCCATCCAAGGCTATGAGCCCTATCTGCCCATGCTATTTGACCCCTAGCTGGGGGCAGTGGTTGGCAGATGCCAGGGCGTATCCACACGCCGGTGGGCCTGCACGTCGTGCCTCTGGGGCCCACTGCTGCTCCGAGATCCCCTGCAGATTAGCCTGGGGTCTCGCGGCACCCAGTATCTGTGTGTGGCCACGTGGAGGCACTGCAGGAGTCTTGGTGGTAGAGAGGCTGTGTACCGGCAGGAGGAGGCTTACGCACTCGGCTCCTCTTATTCACCTCCACTAGGGGGGCTAGCCGGTGGCAGTAGCTGAAAGCAGAGAGTAGCAGGCAGGAGCAACATGCAGCACACAACATGCAACATGCACTGACAACAAGGACTTCTACGCACTACTGCACGTGACGCATCACACACACCCTGTGCAAGCACAACACACTAAGCCAGCATTAGGGGGGTGGTCTCATTTAAAATAATGTAATCATCAGGTTTTAGCCAGGTTTCTGTCAAACAGAGCACATCTAGATTATGATCAGTGATCATATTATTTACAGAAAGTGTTTTCGTAGAAAGGGATCTGATATTCAGTAAGCCAAGCTTTATCATTTGTTTATTCGTATTGCATTTGTTTTTTATTTGTTGAACCTAAATTAAATTGTTACTCTTAACTTGGTTTGGACGTTTTTTGTATTTTCTAGTTTGGGGAACAGACACAGTCTCTATAGTGTGATATCTAGGTGAAAGAGTCTCTATGTGCTGAGTAATAACTGACCTCTGTGATGTGAGGCAGCTAGCAGACGGTCGGTTTAGTCAGTCTGTCTGCTTCCTTGTGTCTGTGTGCAGAAGGCTGAGCAAGAAGTGTGCCAAAAATTGAATAATTTAATGTGATTTTAAATCAAAGTCTCACACATAAATATGCTCATGTTTTTTTTTCCCCTGTAGTCTCTGCTATTAATATTTATCAACCACAATATTAGAAAATTAAATAACATGTATGAAAAAAAAAATGCTTCTGTTTGTATGGTTTATTTTTTGTTTTTCAAACAGTACAAGTTAAAACAAATGCAAATTAGTCAAACGAGCTATTAGGCTGTATTTTTAAACACTCAACTGTAGGTTTTTCATATAGTCAGGAAATGTAGTTATTAAAGCAAATCTTGAAGTAATTCAGTGAGGCTTCCCTATTAAACATCCAAATTCTGAAAAATTTAATTGTGTGTATATAATAACCACTATTGTGTATATAATTAAGTCACATTTTCAAGTTTTGGGCCAGTTTTTGCATTTGTTGAACCTCTATGTACTTTCACTGCACATGAGAAGCAGCTGATAAAGTCCTGTCAAGGATGCTTTCAGAGACCATTTGTAGCATTAGATGATGCAAGAGTCCAACTTCAGAAAAAAAATGGGTTTGTGTGTCAAGGTAAAACTGTCAGAAAACTCAGATTTGCCACAGCAGATGACATTAGTGGAATTATGTTTATTATTATTATTACAATGCACATATTTACACCTTCCTGCAAACTTTTCCGCACAGTTTTGTTCTACCATAAACAGAAGATTACTATTGGAAAAACAGTTACTTAAATTAATTACATTCATTATTGTTGTAATGTCACATGTAGATATGATGAATACTATTATTCAAGCATATCTGACACACAAACAGTGTTTCCTCCATGTTGATTTGACCGTGGTGGCCCCCCACAGCAACATTTCTGACCCCCTACGGTATCAGAAATAGGGCTGCATTGTTAGAGTGGGAGAAAAAATAAACAAAATAAAAAATAAAAAGGAAACTGCAACAAAAATGACTTAATGCTCATTTCTCACTTGAGAGCTCATCAAACTCATCTGACAATTCAGAGTCACTGTCGTATCCATCCCAATCATTCTGGAAGTCCATACTTGTTCCAGTCAAAACTTTAGCATAACAGTCTCTTGCATGCTTCATCATTCTGGTGACTTCTTGCTTCTTTCTCAAAGTTAAGCTGAGGAAACCCTTGATCCCTTCTTCATTTAGATCCCACAGCTCACCTTGTAAAACAAACATTATCAGAAAAAAAAAATTCCAATGTACAGTATAGTATTTCAACGCATTACTTAATGTGTACTTTTCAATGCCTCACTGGAAAGCTGGCATGACATCTCCTTGAGTGTGTCTGCACGAGTGGAGAGAGATTTCCAATGCTTTGCCATCTCAGAAAGAACAATCTTCTTCTCCTCCTCAAGTCTCCTGACAGCCATCACAACATCAAACGCCTTCCTCTTGGTTTTCAAATCTACAGCGTCTGGGATACAGTCGTGGAAAATAAGTCAATTATAAGTATGATTATTTTTCAAAGAATTTCTGAGATAATCTGGGATAAGGCATAATTATTTTTTTGCTACTGTGAATTAAACAAAATTGTCAACAGATTTGTGTACATACCACCATGTGAAAGTTGCCATGGCCAAACTGTCTCGTCAGAGAGAATGATGTCAAAGGCGATTCTTTCTGTATCTGGAACCATACTGTTGTATTTTTCAACAACAGAGCTAAGAATGGCCTTCTCCTCTCTGATTTTGCGCCGGATCCGGGCCCGACCTTTGCTGCCATCGGTGTCTTTGTAAAGGCGCTGGGACCTTCTTTTAATGCTGGCCACCAGCACCTCTATTCTATTGATCACTGCGTCAAGATCGGCATTCTTTTGGGATGTTGTTGCTGAGAAGAAAAAAAAAAAAAGTGTAATCATTTCACATTTTCATGGCAGTAACTGAAACGCTATAATGAAGTCATAAGGATGATCCCTCTTTGCTTTTTTTTTCCCCCTTTATAAAAAAAAACACAGCTCCTAGAGGAAGGACATGCGAGTCTCAATCATTTCATATTTATTAGCGTGTATAGGAAGTATGTAACAGGGTACCAAAGAAAATTACAACGTAGCCAAGATGGGATCCACTAACTGCAAGAAATGTCCAAACTTCTGGACTGTGCACCATTCAGGTACTTTCAGGGTACTTTGTTTTGACATAATTTCCAGTGTGAATAGTGTATAGTACATACTAAAATTTGGCATTTTTATTGCATAAGTACATGACCAAAAAAACAGTGTATGTATGATTTCATTTTAAAACAATAATTACTTGCAGAAGCATGTCTCCCATTATTCTGCAGAACTGAGACATTGAAGTAATAGTATAACTCTCACCTTCTGCCCACTCCTTAATATCAGTGACCCAGCCCTCAACTTCAACCTGTGTCACTGCCAGCTGGATTCTCATGCTTTCCAGGTCCTGAAGTTGGCTTTCCAGACGTTTTGTGGCCTTCAAATAACAAAAAAAGGAAACGAAAGTAGAAAAATGTTATACCTACAAAAATATACAATAGAAGGTATTTACAATATAAGAAAATAACAATACTCATCTCTACCTTCTGATATCGGCAGGCAAGTGAAGTAGCCAAGTTATTAAACTTTTGCTGATTCCAGCGCATGGCCATCAATGTAAGCTTGTCAGTACGTCCTACAAAAAAAATAAAATAAAAAATAAAATAAAAAAACACAACACCACATGTCCCTCACTGGCTACAATTTTCTTGAAACACTTTCAGTCTAGTGCAGTGTGTGGTTACCTTACCTGCTTTGGACATGTGCTTCGTGGTCACAGCAATCCTAGAGAGGAAGGCGTTACACTGCTCAACCTCCTCGCCAAGTGTCAATCCGGCCCCTTGCTGGTAAGCTCCACTCCATTTAACCTATTGAAGAAAATACTTAAAAGCTGCCAACATTCCTTTGCAGGTGTTTAGGGACAGTCAATGACATTGTAATGTTTTCTTACCTCGCATTTAAAATCATGGGCTTTGGCATGAAACACTGAGAGGAATGGTTTCATGCTCAGAAGGTGCTGGAGCTCCGGGCAGCTTTTTGTGACTTTGTTGAGGTAAGGCCAGTACTTGCAGGTTACATCCATGGCAAAAAAGCTTATTGGCGTATTTGCCAGCTTGTTCTGCAGGTAGAGGGGATAAGCATATATTTCTCCCCTGAACATGTTGAGAGCGGTGAGAAAAACTCCATGTCGACAGACTGCAAGCTCAAGTCCCTCCTCATCAATTTTACTTGAGGATTTCTGAGACGTTTCCCTTGCAGCTGACCACTTCCCTCCACAGACACCTCTTCCAGAGACCTACAAAATGGAAAAAGGTTGTTATAAAAAGTAAGGAATCACCCAAACAATGTCAAGATGTTATTGGTGTTTTTTTTTTTAGAAATATTATAAAACAAGTTTACATGGTTGGTGGTAGAATGAATGTAATCCACAAATCTCTCTACTTCATCATCTTTTGCAATGAAGATGCCATCAAATAAGGCTTTTTCTTCAGATCTAAATGAAAGAAAGATACACATTGACCTTCAATATGACACAGCCAAGGTTACTTTAACAACACTGCAAATTACACACATTTTGAAAGTACCTTGCTGCATTCTTAAAGCGGTAGTGCTTGCGATTTCCATCCACAGAAACAGCAAGCATGTCTGGGGTGCATGCAGGGCAGACAAAATGCTCCTCCCTGCAGATCTTATCCACCTCAAATCTAACAGCCTCCCACTCCAAAAAACTTTTTCTGAAGCTGTCTGCTTTGATCTTCCCAATCTGTTTCAGAACAATAAAACATGCCAACATAATTCACAGTAAACTAAAGTCAGTAAGGTCAAAGGTGACGCCAAATCCTCCACCATCGAGCCTCCAAAGGCAGCTGCTCAGCCCAGTGCATCATTGGAAATCTTTTGGCTCTTTGTATGTCACGGACAGAAAACATCACAACCAAAACATTTTTACATTTAGTGTACGAATTTAGATTTTTTTACAGAGCGGTAGTTTTTACACAAAAATTTGGAATATTAGATGACGTTCTGTCAATGTATCGTGTATAGCTAAATCACTGTGTTTTGATATCATCAACATGCTCCAATTATAATAATCAATGTGTTGATAATGTCACCATAGTCATTCTACAATACACGTTAATACTAGTACTAGTTGTTAGTGATTCCCACCACTAATACTCACACGGCCAAAGCGGAGAGTTCGTTGATCAAGCATTCTTAAAAATGCTTGGCATGACAGTCCTGGTGCTGCCATCTTCAACTCTTCATATGAATAAAACACATCTGTAGAGTCCACTGTGGAAAAGTGAAGGGTAGCAGGCCAGTAGTCATTACGGACTAAGTCATCCACTCCAGGGCTCCATGTGGTTTTGCATGCCTCGCATTTCATCTCAGGCATACTGAGATCATATCGTCCTGGAAAAATCAAGAACACATTGTATTATGCACAACTCTGACAAATTCATTGGGAACTAGAGGTCCCTCCCGCATGTCCCGACACAAAAGACTGCAGCGCGGGACAGGTTTTGAAAGCTCTATGCGGGACTGGCCGGGATGAGACAGGTGTGTTTGCTGGTGCGGGAGAAACAGATGATTCACTGCATTTCCGCAAATTAAATATTTGTGTAAAACAACATACACAAATGAGAAAGTAGTGCATGTAATTATAGTTCAGCTGGATGATATGTTAGGCAGCAATAAAAAAAAGAAGGTGTTTAAGCAGTCTAACTGACAATGTTGTTTACGTGGTTTCAATTCTTTCCCGCTGCTCTATCTGAAACTTGAAATTGAAAGCATGACAGAAGAAGTGGACACCACTGGGCTACTTCAGATGTTCTTGAATTTCTAAAGAAAAGTAGCCTACATTATAATCACCCATATAGTACAGTCATAACCAAGAAACTTAAAATCAGACATCTGGCAGTCTTTCTCAGTTGTCAAATGCATCTTTCGTGAAATAATGCAAAACTGAACATCCCTCCTGCCTATCCTGTGGTCTTTCACAGGCGGGAGATGCACATACGGTTATCGATGCGGATGGGAGCGGGACTTAAACAACACATTGCAGAACGGGACCGAATATTGCAGGAAAGGGGGGGGGGGGGGTGCAGGACTGAAAATCCTGCCCAGCGCAGACCACTATAGGGAACGTTTGAATAGAAATAGATAAGCAGTTTTTTTTTATTCAAATAGGACAATGGAAAGTGTCAGGAAGCAAGTGGGAGAGCCCTATGGGGTGGAATCAGGTTAAAGTCCAACCCAGGTCCCTATGGGCACTTTGCCCAGAATGTGATATGGACACTAGAGCCACTTGATCTGGAATGTTCCCTTAAGTTCATCTTATTCTTACCATTCATTGTAACCACAGCAACAACTTTTCCTGTGTTGACACTCAACGATCCTGGAGAACAACTACATATTTTTTTGGGCATCTCCAACAGCACAATACACACTGAAAGACACATCATATGCAGGGATTAAAGACATGCATCGTACTATGTACTAACTCGGAAGTATTCTGTAATCCTTTTTTTTAATAAATGATTTGAAAAGCTTTAAAGATAAAGTGTGTTTCAGAGAAAGTACTCAAAAGATTCCTGAGAGGCCTATTATACTGTAAAGTTATTTAAATAAACTGAGAATGGGACTAGGGCTGCACAATATATAATTGCGCTTTTTCTGACAGATAAAGCGATTACCATTTCCAATATGATTTTTGAATGTGAATGATTTGATTTAGTTCAATATTCCAAATGTCTCTTTAATTTGTGCCACCTCTGATAGGTAAGCACAGCCAGTGTACAAGACTAACACCCACTGACTGACTGAAGTTCGCCAATCAGAATTTTTGTACCCTTTACGCACTACGCAGACCCACCAACCAGAAGTTGCACAGTCAAGGAGGATGACGTGAATATACAAGTCAAATGTCACAAATGTACCTAAGCATGATTATTTGCAGATTTTACCATTAGGCAGTTGCGTTGGATCATATTGCAATTGTGATTGCATTAATTGTGCAGCCCTAAATGGGACACTCAAAAAAAAGAAAGAAAAAAAAGAAATACAGCTTACCACACTGGGAAAGAGCCCTCTCCACGACACAGGTTGTTGGAGGCAATGGCTGAAAGAATCCAGCTATTGTTGCATCCCTGTTGTGGAATACGTGGTTTCGGTGTATACTGACATCACAATCAGCACAGAAAAATGGTTGTGGTCTGCAGTCACGACAACGGACAGCAGCTGGACTGATGCCACATTGTTGGCAGATCTGAGTTGTCACATTTTGTTGTGCTACCATGGTATTCACCAGACAGGCTCTTTCTTTCTCCCACCTCTCTGAGAGGAGACTTTTTCGAGTAGACCAGTCTGAAGAGGCCCGTGGTGGTGCTGGTGCCGTTTCCTGATCATCCAAGTCATCACCCTGTGAGTGGTTTAGCTCTTCAAGGAAAGTCTCTGTTAAAATAGTACATCATATTTAAAAAAATAATTTCTACACTATCCAAGTATGTAACATGGATGTTGTCGGTTATCCTGTTGCAAAAACATGTAATTTACATTCTAATTATTAGAATCTGTAAACAAAATGAACTGATAGCGACAAAAAAAGAACATACCAACAGTGTCAGGAGGACAGTAGCTGTCCAACATTCTAGGATGAGCACCAGCCTTACGACTGTAGCTGTGACTAGCTGTAGCAGAAAATAAAACCTAAATCAACCTTTACAGCATTACAATTCCAAAGATTTTGACAAGCTCATTTTATTCCACACAATGATACAAACTTTTATCAGCCCAATTACGTTGTCTATACCCCTTTGGTGAGTATGTCATAAAAACTGCATATCTCATACCAGACACATGACTGATTCATGTATTCAATCCCAAGAGGTAAAACAATCTACATCTTCATTTTAGATATATGTGAACAATCACAGGAGTTCTCCTTTAAGTAATATAACTGAAAAATAAAACTGACCCATTTGGTTTCGGGATGACCTTGGTCTGTCATAGACAACATTTCCATCACTGTCTCTCTTCAACCACCTGACAGGTTGATGGCTGGTGGATGGTGCTGCCTCCTGTTCTCCCGACATCTTATTAATGAAATCATCCAAGCTCTGGAGTTCATAATTTAATTCAGAATGTTCAACAAGCTCATCAAGCTCATCAAGGACCTGTTCGAAATTGGAATGGTCACTCATGACGAACAAGGACAAACAAAACAACACTAAAGGGATAGGGGGAAGAGCAAATGAGCAAGAACCACGGAGAACTAGACGGACTAACAACAATTAAATAGACAAACGTGGCTCTTAAAAGTGCCTTTGTTTTTGCTTTTTAATGAAACAGAAGTTTTAAAATAAATGATGAAGGAACAAGGGGACCTGTTGAGAGAAGGGAAAGATAATACATTCAGATTTAAAGATCATGCTACATACAAATACAAATATACTGAAAAACTGAAAGGTTTAAGAACTTGAGAAAATGTTGGTCAAGTTTGCCCATGGTTTGGGATGTGGCGGGGAGGTCTGTGGGTGCTTATAGTATTAGGCCAGAATACTGTAGGGCTGGGTGTTGCCTGAAAACTCACAATACAATAGCTCAAAAGGGATGGACTGATCTTTACAATCATGGCTGATATTGATACCAACCATTCAAAATGCCAGTTTGGCTGATAATCAGTGCCATTTTTTTTAATATGTTTTATAAGTTATTAATTCTACTTTTGTACTAAGGAAAAATATTTCTTTAACTGGTTTATTTCCTTTTCCCTGTGATAATTTTACTGTATATAAATGGGCACAAAACACTTGGCAAAGAAAGAGCAACGACATACAACCACAAGAAGAATCCCAACGCAGAAATACATTATAGCTGCTGTAACACGTTATGTCTCATTATGAAAATCTTACATTCTCTTATGATTGTACCTTACATGATTATATGCGACAAAAAATTAACTTGAATTCAATTAGCTAACTTTGCTAGCCTGCACATTTGGTACAGAAAGCCATTTTTTTAGAATGTTTTCCATTATTTATCGTCATAAGATATGGCCACCTTAAAAAATGTAAAGTTCCTAAACACAACTTCTTGTCCTGATTCAACAGTTTTGATGTGTAAATGTAAGAATAGTATCGATCTTTATTAATTAAGCCTTCTAACATTACTTTACTTACCGAGTGGAAAATCGCAATGGACCTTGGGATAGCCCATACGGTGACGTCAGCGTTATTAATTTAGAGGATTTAATAATAATAATAATAATAATAATAATAATAATAAAAAGATTAATTGAACACAATCGTAGCATCTATATGCATTTATTAAAATCAACAAACCTCTGATAAAAATACGTTATCCAGCATGCTATAGTTAAAGCGGTGTCCTACCAATGATTACTTGCACGCGCCTTGGAGCGTTGTTAAACTCACCTCTGAATGCCGTTTTCCCTGCAGGTGAGCGTTGTTAAACTCATCTCTGAATGCCGTTTTCCCTGCAGGTGAGCGTTGTTAAACTCACCGCTGATGAACGCGCTAAACCTTTGCGGGCGCTTTGATATCAGATTGCGAGGCTTTTTAAACATCAAAAACCCGCTATTTGGGGGCCGCCATTTGACTCACCTTGGCATAGACCATTTTTTGTAACCTGTTCCTTTTTATTTTTATTTATTGTAGTCTAGATCCATACGAGGCAGACAATGGGTTGTGGTGTGCTGAAACAAGACGTCAAATTTCAAAGCTGTTTAGTTCCATAGAAGTCTATCGGACTACCCCCACGTTGAAAAAAGACGTCAAAGGTATACCCAGTGCGTCAAAAAGTGACGCCAGATCCCTTGACCATGCGTCAGACATTTGACGAGTAGCGAGTGAGACTGTGTTGGTGTGACGTACACTTTCTGTAAACTGAGCCAAACATTTTCACTGATTTAGGGTATAGTAAGAATATTTACAGTATTGTGCAAGTTAGTTCATACTTGGATATAATTTTATATGCAATATTACCTTTTCTTTTCATCATCATCTTTAAGAGTTCATGATCATTTCTGTTCAACTTTATTTCTCAGTTGATAAATCCATCCACAATTCATAAAACACAACACATGCAACTTCCTGTCATTGAAATCATTTAAAAATCAAATCGACAGGTTAGAAAAAAAAAGCCTCAGGCCCAAATATTCAGTTATCACTAATGAACTGTTTGACAAACACTTCTTGCTTCGAAGTACAGATCTGAATAAAAAAAAAAAAAAAAAAAAAAAAAAAAAAAAAAAAAAAAATCACAAACAGTCCCCGGAGTCTCAATCTGAATCAACGGAGTCGCGAAAATGCTCCGAAGTGCCGATCTGAATCAACCGAGTCGCGAACATGCTCCGAAGTGTCGATCTGAATCAACCGAGACGCGAAAATGCTCCGAAGTGCCGATCTGAATCAACTGAGTCGCGAACATGCTCCGAGGTGTCGATCTGAATCAACCGAGTCGCGAACAGACTCCGATGTGACAATCTGAAAACTTCGACCAACGAATGTAAAAAATAAATGCGTTTTAATATAGTAAAAATAATTTAGAATGATCTTTCTCTATATTATATTAACAGCCTAACTTTTAACGAGCAATGCACCATAATTTCACCTTTACACTATAAAAAACACTATATTTCAGCCTATATTAATAACCTCTATGTAAATAAAACAGAATACCGTTCTTACCAAATTCATTTAACATGTTATTAAATCATAATTAGTTTTTAAAAACTGACAGGAACTTTCAGAGCTGATTTCAAAGTTACTGCGTTTATAAAACAACTCTATGAAAGACTCACACCACGTATCTAAAAATAAATCGCTATAGTAAAAGAGAAATAATAAGAAGAGTGAAGTTTCCTACCGTTCTGCTGTGTTTGGTCCTCACGCGCGTCTGACGCTCCGCGGCGCGTCTCCGCCCCTCACACGCGCGTTTACAGCGCTAAATTAATCATCTTTGCTAATTATTATACATTTACTTCATTGTCAGCTTCAGGTAATTCATTTATTATTGTTCAATGAACTGTTTGATATATGATGATATGATGATTTATTATTAGAATTATTAATAGTTGTGATGCCAAATATTATTTTGGAATCTGCGATACTTTTTTCCGGATTCTTCGATGTATACTTTTTTTTTTTTAAAGAACAGCGTTTATTAAAAATATAAATCTCTAACAATATTAATCTTTGATTTCACTTCTTATCAATTTAATACATCCTAAAAGAGTTATAAACTTTTGAACTCTATTGTTTATTGTTAGAATAGACTTCTATTTTAAATAAATGCTTTTCTTTTTAACATTTCTTTCATCAAAGAATCCTGAAAGAAGTATCACAGTTTCAGCAGCACAACTCTGATAATAAATCATCATATTATTCTGATTTGTGAAGATCATGTGACACTGAAGACTGGAGGAATGATGTTGACAATCACAGAAATTAAATAAATTTTAATGTATATTAAAATAAAAAAGTTGTTTTACTTCATAATAATATTTCACTTTTTTCCTGTATTTTTGATCAAATAAATGCATGAGTAAACTCCTGTAAAAACAACAACAACAACAACACATAAAAAATCAATCTGATCCCAAACTCTGACCGGTGTGTGTGTGTGTGTTTGTGTATAGCACTTACACACTAATCCCCACAAGAATAAAGATGTTAAATACTCATCTGAGGAGAAAACTATGTTGCATAATAATGAAAGGATGTGTGACGTACACTTTCTGTAAAATGAGCCAAACATTTTCACTGATTTAGGGTAGAGTAAGAATATTTACAGTATTGTGCAAGTTAGTTCATACTTGGATATAATTTTATATGCAATATTACCTTTTCTTTTCATCATCATCTTTAAGAGTTCATAATCATTTCTGTTCAACTTTATTTCTCAGTTGATAAATCCATCCACAATTCATAAAACACAACGCATGCAACTTCCTGTCATTGAAATCATTTAAAAATCAAATCGACAGCTTAGAAAAAAAAAGCCTCAGGCCCAAATATTCAGTTATCACTAATGAACTGTTTGACAAACACTCCTTTCTTCGAAGTACAGATCTGTATTAAAAAAAAAAAAAAAAAAAAAAAAAAAAAAACACAAACAGTCCCCGGAGTATCAATCTGAATCAACGGAGTCGCGAACATGCTCCGAAGTGCCGATCTGAATCAACCGAGTCGCGAACATGCTCCGAAGTGCCGATCTGAATCAACCGAGTCGCGAACATGCTCCGAAGTGTCGATCTGAATCAACCGAGTTGCGAACATGCTCCGAAGTGCCGATCTGAATCAACCGAGTTGCGAACATGCTCCGAAGTGTCGATCTGAATCAACCGAGTCGCGAAAATGCTTCGAAGTGCCGATCTGAATCAACCGAGTCGCGAACATGCTCCGAAGTGTCGATCTGAATCAACCGAGACGCGAACATGCTCCGAAGTGCCGATCTGAATCAACCGAGTCGCGAACATGCTCCGAAGTGCCGATCTGTATCAACCGAGTCGCGAACATGCTCCGAAGTGCCGATCTGAATCAACCGAGTCGCGAACATGCTCCGAAGTGCCGATCTAAATCAACCGAGTCGCGAACAGGCTCCGAAGTCCCGATCTGAAAACCTCGACCAAAGACTGTAAAAAATAACTCTATTTCTCTAATAACTCTACAACTCTATGAAAGACCACGTATCTAAAAATAAATCGCTATAACCGAGTCGCGAAAATGCTCCGAAGTCTCAATCTGAATCAACCAAGACGCGAACATGCTCCGAAGTGCCGATCTGAATCAACCGAGTCGCGAACAGGCTCCGAAGTCCCGATCTGAAAACTTCGACCAAAGAATGTAAAAAATAACTCTATTTCTCTAATAACTCTACAACCCTATGAAAGACTCAGACCACGTATCTAAAAATAAATCGCTATAGTAAAAGAGAAATGATAAGAGGAGTGAAGTTTCCTACCGTTCTGCTGTGTTTGGTCCTCACGCGCGTCTCCGCCCCATCACACGCGCGTTTACAGCGCTAAATTAATCATCTTTGCTAATTATTATACATTTACTTCATTGTCAGCTTCAGGTAATTCCTTTATTATTGTTCATTGAACTGTTTGATACAAAAATGGTTGTATTTCAGTAATAATTCAAAATTATCCAAATAAAATATATAAAATAATGGTTTATATTTTAATATCCTTTAAAATATAATTTATTACTGTGATGTGCAGCTGTATTTTCAGCATCATTCCTCCAGTCTTCAGTGTCACATGATCTTCAGAAATCAGTCTAATATGTTGATTTATTATTAGAATTATTAATAGTTGTGATGCCAAATATTATTTTGGAATCTGCGATACTTTTTTCCGGATTCTTCGATGTATACTTTTTTTTTTAAAGAACAGCGTTTATTAAAAATATAAATCTCTTCTAACAATATTAATCTTTGATTTCACTTCTTATCAATTTAATACATCCTAAAAGAGTTATACATTTTTGAACTCTATTGTTTATTGTTAGAAAAGACTTCTGTTTTAAATAAATGCTTTTCTTTTTAACATTTCTTTCAATCAAAGAATCCTGAAAGAAGTATCACAGTTTCAGCAGCACAACTCTGATAATAAATCATCATATTATTCTGATTTGTGAAGATCATGTGACACTGAACACTGGAGGAACGATGCTGACAATCACAGAAATAAAATAGATTTTAATGTATATTAAAATAAAAAAGTTGTTTTACTTCATAATAATATTTCACTTTTTTCCTGTATTTTTGATCAAATAAATGCAGTTTTGACGAGTAAACTCCAACAACAACAACATTTCTCAGTTGATAAATCCATCCACAATTCATAAAACACAACACATGCAACTTCCTGTCATTGAAATCATTTAAAAATCAAATCGACAGCTTAGAAAAAAAAAGCCTCAGGCCCAAATATTCAGTTATCACTAATGAACTGTTTGACAAACACTTCTTGCTTCGAAGTACAGATCTGAATTTAAAAAAAAATAATAATAATCACAAACAGTCCCCGGAGTCTCAATCTGAATCAACGGAGTCGCGAACATGCTCCGAAGTGCCGATCTGAATCAACCGAGTCGCGAAAATGCTCCGAAGTGCCGATCTGAATCAACCGAGTCGCGAACATGCTCCGAAGTGTCGATCTGAATCAACCGAGTCGCGAACATGCTCCGAAGTGCCGATCTGAATCAACCGAGTCGCGAACATGCTCCGAAGGGCCGATCTAAATCAACCGAGTCGCGAACATGCTCCGAAGTGCCGATCTGAATCAACCGAGTCGCGAACAGGCTCCGAATTGACAATCTGAATCAACCGAGTCGCGAACAGGTTCCGAAGTGCCGATCTGAATCAACAGATTCGCGAAAAGGCTCCGAAGTGCCGATCTGAATCAACCGAGTCGCGAACAGGCTCCGAAGTCCCGATCTGAAAACGTCGACCAAAGAATGTAAAAAATAACTCTATTTCTCTAATAACTCTACAACTCTATGAAAGACTCAGACCACGTATCTAAAAATAAATCGCTATAGTAAAAGAGAAATAATAAGAAGAGTGAAGTTTCCTACCGTTCTGCTGTGTTTGGTCTTCACGCGCGTCTCCGCCCCATCACACGCGCGTTTACAGCGCTAAATTAATCATCTCTGCTAATTATTATACATTTACTTCATTGTCAGCTTCAGGTAATTCATTTATTATTGTTCAATAAACTGTTTGATACAAAAAAAGGTTGTATTTCAGTAATAATTCAAAATTATCAAAATAAAATATATAAAATAATGGTTTATATTTTAATATCCTTTAAAATATAATTTCTGTGATGTGCAGCTGTATTTTCAGCATCATTCCTCCAGTCTTCAGTGTCACATGATCTTCAGAAATCAGTCTAATATTATGATTTATTATTAGAATTATTAATAGTTGTGATGCCAAATATTATTTTGGAATCTGTGATACTTTTTATCGGATTCTTCGATGTATACTTTTTTTTTTTAAAGAACAGCGTTTATTCAAAATATAAATCTCTTCTAACAATATTAATCTTTGATTTCACTTCTTATCAATTTAATACATCCTAAAAGAGTTATAAACTTTTGAACTCTATTGTTTATTGTTAGAAAAGACTTCTATTTTAAATAAATTATCTTCTTTTTAACATTTCAATCATCAAAGAATCCTGAAAGAAGTATCACAGTTTCAGCAGCACAACTCTGACAATAAATCATCATATCATTCTGATTTGTGAAGATCATGTGACACTGAACACTGGAGGAATGATGCTGACAATCACAGAAATAAAATATATTTTAATGTATATTAAAATAAAAAAGTTGTTTTACTTCATAATAATATTTCACTTTTTTCCTGTATTTTTGATCAAATAAATGCAGTTTTGACGAGTAAACTCCAACAACAACAACAACAACACATAAAAAATCAATCTGATCCCAAACTCTGACCGGTGTGTGTGTGTGTGTGTGTTTGTGTATAGCACTTACACACTAATCCCCACAAGAATAAAGATGTTAAATACTCATCTGAGGAGAAAACTATGTTGCATAATAATGAAAGGATGTGTGACGTACACTTTCTGTAAACTGAGCCAAACATTTTCACTGATTTAGGGTAGAGTAAGAATATTTAAAGTATTGCGCAAGTTAGTTCATACTTGGATATAATTTTATATGCAATATTACCTTTTCTTTTCATCATCATCTTTAAGAGTTCATGATCATTTCTGTTCAACTTTATTTCTCAGTTGATAAATCCATCCACAATTCATAAAACACAACACATGCAACTTCCTGTCATTGAAATAATTTAAAAATCAAATCGACAGGTTAGAAAAAAAAAGCCTCAGGCCCAAATATTCAGTTATCACTAATGAGCTGTTTGACAAACACTTCTTGCTTCGAAGTACAGATCTGAATTAAAAAAAAAAATAAAATAAAAAAAAATAATCACAAACAGTCCCCGGAGTCTCAATCTGAATCAACGGAGTAGCGAACATGCTCCGAAGTGCCGATCTGAATCAACCGGGTCGCGAAAATGCTCCGAAGTGCCGATCTGAATCAACCGAGTCGCGAACATGCTCCGAAGTGCCGATCTGAATCAACCGAGTCGCGAAAATGCTCCGAAGTGTCGATCTGAATCAACCGAGACGCGAACATGCTCCGAAGTGTCGATCTGAATCAACCGAGTCGCGAACATGCTCCGAAGTGCCGATCTGAATCAACCGAGTCGCGAACAGGCTCCGAAGTCCCGATCTAAAAAGTTCGACCAAAGAATGTGTAACGAGTATTTAACCCGTCTTGTAGGGGAAAATGTATTAGTGCTGCCACGGAAGACTGAATAACGAAAAGATCTTAGTCCCCGCTTCCAGTGCTTTTAATCTCATTACACACTAATTGTATGTATGTTGTGTTCTACTTTATTGGAATGTACAGACCGACGAGGGTAGGCTTCAGCTTAAGTAATGTCACTGGCTTCCTGAAGTAAAAGTAAGGGTGTGAGAAAAATCTAATATACTCCTCCCTCCTCTGGTCTAATAAAGTAGCTGAGATGCCCCTACTCCTTGACAGCTCTAAACAAAAAGAAATACAATGAGGTAAGTATGAAAATTAAACAATATTTATTATCTGTGTCTTTTCTTCTTTGTAATCAAGTGTTAATTAAGGGTTACTAAAATAAAATAGAGTAAATAAAATAAATTAAAAAAAAAAAATGCATGGACTTTGTGTTTTCTTTCAAACTCACTACAGCCCAGTCACTTTCAATGTAAAAACTCTAAACTTTTTACTTGTACAAAGATAAACCTCACTTCAAAATTAAATAAAAAACACTTTTGTAAACACCACTTATGATGAATTTTAAGTTTTCAAAATGATCAAGCTCAACTGATCAGACAATTACATTTGAGGAGAAAAAACAACATCAATATATACGATGCAATTTCACATCTGGAAGAGCACTCACGTGAAATGTCTCTTTATGTACTCACTCAGTTCACTTTAAGTTCTGTGATTCAACCGAACTCTCACAGTTCAAAGTTCCTCGGATCAAAAAAAAAAATATATAAAAAAAATAAGGAAATGAAATGAGTTGTCTTGACGTAGCGTGCGTTGAAATTATCTTGAGATTTCGTAGCAATGTCACCCAAGCTCAATGAAATGTCCCACAAAAAAAAAAAAATTAAATCAAAAATGAGTCGAAAGCGAATGAATCAAACTGAGGTGAATCAAAATGAAATGAACCAACAGGGATGTATTAAACTGCGATACACCACTGAGATGTCAAACTAAGATGTCGTTGGATGGCAGGGTAACACAAAATAGTCTTAAACTCAAATTTTCTGAAGAAAAAACCCCCGATGTTCAGCACCAACTGCAGACAGAAATTTGCAACCCACGTCCGATAACACGTACCATGCGCGTGACCAAACTTCCTGAAACGTTAGTTTGTACGAGCGTTTCAAGATGGAAGAAGTCCAAAACTTTAACAAAAATATGGAGAAAAAAATAAAATCTCTTCAATCGTCACTAATCAAGCTGAACTTGTGCTTTAAATACACTCACAGTTCTTATAGCCTTCACAAACATTACTGCGTCGCTCCAGCAGTCCAACGCAATGCGATTCACAGATCGAACTCACAAAAAAACTACGAGACGCGAGGCACAGCTCACAAAAATTACTTGATGTTGTCCTTTATTCGATCTAAGCCCCGATTAACTTTCGTTTAAGTCACTTTATCGGACGAGCTTCTCAAATACAACACTCACTTTTTCCGTGCGTCACCATACAACCCCGTTCTTCTTCTCCTCTCTCACTCTCAACCCCCGAAAACCAATCCACCCTTCTAAATAAAAGTCCCCCAAAATTATAATGATTTTTTAGATAATATATACCCGTTACACCTGTTCTCATGGCATTTTTTTTTATGCTTTATTAATTCAATGCCACGAGAACATGAGGTATTACATATTCACATAATCAAATAAACATTAGCTGCCAGAGAAAAGAGAGCGAGAGAGAAAAAGAGAGGGACTGTTCTCATGGCTTAATCGGCGTGTCCTTAGAGCGATTGCATGCTCTAGCTGCGTATTGCTCCAGCTGTATGAACAGATGAATAAATGCTGCTGCAAATATGCTTAATATTCATTCCTGCAACCGATGCAAAACCATGTTAACCACCAGGCAACATACACAGCGATATGGATTAAAAAAGCATTCACTTATCTTAGACGCAGATTTCAGATGTTCTGAAACAAACTGCAAAAGTTCGATTTGCAAGACCGATGCAACAGTTTGATTTGCAAGCAGCGAAGCGATGGAGAGACACTGTAAAATGGGAATTTAAATAGACCGCAGGAGATGTGTCAAGACTGGATTGGTACACGTCAGGAACAGCTGACTGTCAGCTGATGCAAGCGTGACTCACGTGACCTGACCGAACTAACGCGATGCTCGATTTTTGATCAAATAAATGCAGTTTTGATGAGTAAACTCCTGTAAGAAAGAAAAAAAAAAAAAAAAAAAAAAAAACCTTAAAAAATCATTCTGCTCCCAAACACCGTTGTGTGTGTGTGTGTGTAGCACTTACACACTAATCGACAGGTTAGAAAAAAAAAGCCTCAGGCCCAAATATTCAGTTATCACTAATGAACTGCTTGACAAACACTTCTTGCTTCGAAGTACAGATCTGAATTAAAAAAAATATATATATATATATTCACAAACAGTCCCCGGATTCTCAATCTGAATCAACGGAGTCGCAAACATGCTCCGAAGTGCCGATCTGAATCAACCGAGTCGCGAACATGCTCCGAAGTGCCGATCTGAATCAACCGAGTCGCGAACAAGCTCCGAAGTGCCGCTCTGAATCAACCGAGTCGCGAACATGCTCCGAAGTGCCGATCTGAATCAACCGAGTCGCGAACAAGCTCCGAAGTGCCGATCTGAATCAACCGAGTCGCGAACATGCTCCGAAGTGCCGATCTGAATCAACCGAGTCGCGAACAAGCTCCGAAGTGCCGCTCTGAATCAACCGAGTCGCGAACAGGCTCCGAAGTCCCGATCTGAAAACTTCGATATTTTTCAATTTCAAGGGTAGAGTAAGAATATTTACAGTATTGCGCAAGTTAGTTCATACTTAGATATAATTTTATATGCAATATTACCTTTTATTTTCATCATCATCTTTAAGAGTTCATGATAATTAATGTTCAACTTTATTTCTCAGTTGATTAATCCATCCACAATTCATAAAACACAACACATGCAACTGAGGTACAAGAAGTATTGACATCCAAAAGTCATTGAAATCATTTAAAAATCACATTGACAGGTTAAAAAAAAAAAAAAACTCAGGTCAAATATTCATTTATCACAATTAACTGTTTGACAAACACTTCCTGCTCCGAAGTGCCGATCTGAATCAACCGAGTCGCGAACATGCTCCGAAGTGCCGATCTGAATCAAGCGAGTCGCGAACATGCTCCGAAGTGCCAATGTGAATCAACGGAGTCGCGAACAGGCTCCGAAGTGCCAATCTGAACCAACCGAGTCGCGAACAGGCTCCGAAGTGCCGATCTGAATCAAGCAAATCGCGAACATGCTCCGAAGTGCCAATGTGAATCAACGGAGTCGCGAACAGGCTCCGAAGTGCCGATCTGAATCAACCGAGTCGCGAACAGGCTCCGAAGTGCCGATCTGAATCAACCGAGTCGCGAACAGGCTCCGAATTGACAATCTGAATCAACCGAGTCGCGAACAGGTTCCGAAGTGCCGATCTGAATCAACAGATTTCGCGAACAGGCTCCGAAGTCCCGATCTGAAAACGTCGACCAAAGAATGTAAAAAATAACTCTATTTCTCTAATAACTCTAATAACTCTACAACTCATGAAAGACTCACACCACGTATCTAAAAATAAATCGCTATAGTAAAAGAGAAATAATAAGAAGAGTGAAGTTTCCTACCGTTCTGCTGTGTTTGGTCCTCACGCGCGTCTGACTCTCCGCGGCGCGTCTCCGCCCCATCACACGCGCGTTTACAGCGCTAAATTAATCATCTTTGCTAATTATTATACATTTACTTCATTGTCAGCATCAGGTAATTCATTTATTATTGTTCAATAAACTGTTTGATACAAAAAAGGTTGTATTTCAGTAATAATTCAAAATTATCAAAATAAAATATATAAAATAATGGTTTATATTTTAATATCCTTTAAAATATAATTTATTTCTGTGATGTGCAGCTGTATTTTCAGCATCATTCCTCCAGTCTTCAGTGTAACATGATCTTCAGAAATCAGTCTAATATGATGATTTATTATTAGAATTATTAATAGTTGTGATGCCAAATATTATTTTTGAATCTGCGATACTTTTTTCCGGATTCTTCGATGTATACTTTTTTTTTTTAAAGAACAGCGTTTATTCAAAATATAAATCTCTTCTAACAATATTAATCTTTGATTTCACTTCTTATCAATTTAATACATCCTAAAAGAGTTATAAACTTTTGAACTCTATTGTTTATTGTTAGAAAAGACTTCTATTTTAAATAAATGCTCTTCTTTTTAACATTTCATTCATCAAAGAATCCTGAAAGAAGTATCACAGTTTCAGCAGCACAACTCTGATAATAAATCATCATATTATTCTGATTTGTGAAGATCATGTGACACTGAAGACTGGAGGAATGATGCTGACAATCACAGAAATAAAATAGATTTTAATGTATATTAAAATAAAATAGTTGTTTTACTTCATAATAATATTTCACTTTTTTCCTGTATTTTTGATCAAATAAATTCAGTTTTGATGAGTAAACTCCTGTAAAAAAAAAAAAAACAACAACAACAACACATAAAAAATCAATCTGATCCCAAACTCTGACCGGTGTGTGTGTGTGTGTGTGTGTGTGTTTGTGTATAGCACTTACACACTAATCCCCACAAGAATAAAGATGTTAAATACTCATCTGAGGAGAAAACTATGTTGCATAATAATGAAAGGATGTGTGACGTACACTTTCTGTAAACTGAGCCAAACATTTTCACTGATTTAGGGTAGAGTAAGAATATTTACAGTATTGCGCAAGTTAGTTCATACTTGGATATAATTTTATATGCAATATTACCTTTTCTTTTCATCATCATCTTTAAGAGTTCATGATCATTTCTGTTCAACTTTATTTCTCAGTTGATAAATCCATCCACAATTCATAAAACTCAACACATGCAACTTCCTGTCATTGAAATCATTTAAAAATCAAATCGACAACTTAGAAAAAAAAAGCCTCAGGCCCAAATATTCAGTTATCACTAATGAACTGTTTGACAAACACTTCTTGCTTCGAAGTACAGATCTGAATAAAAAAAAAAAAAAATCACAAACAGTCCCCGGAGTCTCAATCTGAATCAACGGAGTCGCGAACATGCTCCGAAGTGCCGATCTGAATCAACCGAGTCGCGAAAATGCTCCGAAGTGCCGATCTGAATCAACCGAGTCGCGAACATGCTCCGAAGTGTCGATCTGAATCAACCGAGACGCGAACATGCTCCGAAGTGCCGATCTGAATCAACCGAGTCGCGAACATGCTCCGAAGTGCCGATCTGAATCAACCGAGTCGCGAACATGCTCCGAAGTGCCGATCTGAATCAACCGAGTCGCGAACAGGCTCCGAAGTCCCGATCTGAAAACTTCGACCAAAGAATGTAAAAAATAACTCTATTTCTCTAATAACTCTACAACTCTATGAAAGACTCAGACCATGTATCTAAAAATAAATCGCTATAGTAAAAGAGAAATAATAAGAGGAGTGAAGTTTCCTACCGTTCTGCTGTATTTGGTCCTCACGCGCGTCTGACGCTCCGCGGCGCGTCTCCGCCCCATCACAGGCGCGTTTACAGCGCTAAATTAATCATCTTTGCTAATTATTATACATTTACTTCATTGTCAGCTTCAGGTAATTCCTTTATTATTGTTCATTGAACTGTTTGATACAAAAATGGTTGTATTTCAGTAATAATTCAAAATTATCCAAATAAAATATATAAAATAATGGTTTATATTTTAATATCCTTTAAAATATAATTTATTACTGTGATGTGCAGCTGTATTTTCAGCATCATTCCTCCAGTCTTCAGTGTCACATGATCTTCAGAAATCAGTCTAATATGATGATTTATTATTAGAATTATTAATAGTTGTGATGCCAAATATTATTTTGGAATCTTTTTAAGGATTCTTCGATGTATACTTTTTTTTTTAAAGAACAGCGTTTATTAAAAATATAAATCTCTTCTAACAATATTAATCTTTGATTTCACTTCTTATCAATTTAATACATCCTAAAAGAGTTATAAACTTTTTAACTCTATTGTTTATTGTTAGAAAATACTTCTATTTTAAATAAATGCTTTTCTTTTTAACATTTCTTTCATCAAAGAATCCTGTTAGAAGAGATACTTTCAAAGTATCACAATTTCAGCAGCACAACTCTGATAATAAATCATCATATTATTCTGATTTGTGAAGATCATGTGACACTGAAGACTGGAGGAATGATGCTCACAATCACAGAAATAAAATAGATTTTAATGCATATTAAAATAAAAAAGTTGTTTTACTTCATAATATTTCACTTTTTTTCCTGTATTTTTGATCAAATTGTTGCAGATTGTCAACCTTGTTAAATTTTCAGTTCTACTGGCGGACAAATATGGACATTGATTCCGGTTAGAGAATCAGGCATGGTCGATGTGAATCCTTTCAAGCTTTTCTTTAATAGTACTTTCAGGTAAGCAGTGATATCCCTTACAACATCATCTGAAGATGTGATGGATCAAATGGCAGTATTTGACATAGGTTATTGCGTTGTGTGTGTGGTCTGTTAAACAGATAAAGAGAATACAATATGAATACAACATCTGTATATATTCACTGCAAATTAACTCACAAAATATCAATAACTGATTAAATCACTCATCACAAACGAATATTTAACTATCAGATAATATATGAATATTATATATGTAAACTCCAATACAAGGCATGACGCAGCATGAAATACAACAACAGGTGTGATCAGACTAACGCGTCTTATGGAAATTAGCGCCTATTTGCGGTCAAATCGCGATCGTCATTACACATATCTAAACATTCCACAGATCGCCAGACATTCACAATTATAACTACAAAGTGTTAATTAAATATTTACATGATTACTCACATTTGTTTGCATGAACGCACAACATTGAACAATAATGGAGATCGCATGTCTGGAGCTGGCTATTGCATCAGTCTACTGGAAGTAGCAACTACAATATCAGTCCGTCAGAAACAGTTTCTTAATTTCCGTTCCTATGGTCTTTCTGACATTGCCGCCCCCAATTACCTGCAGGCTAATTGTAGCCCTTAAGAAAGGCCATCCAAAGTGTCTTTATCCCCATCCCTCTTTGGAAGAAGTGGAATCAGTTTCACAACAGGACGCAGATATGTTTTGTCCTTGACTTTGACTTTAGCTGGCCGAATCCTCTTATCTGCTCCTGCATAGGTCTCTGTCACAGTACCCACAGGCCATAGTGCTCGTGGGAGTTGATGGTCAATTAGGAGCACCACTTGTCCTACTGCCAACCCTTTGCCATCCGATGTCCATTTCTGTCTGCCCTGTAGTTCTGGTAGATAGCTGCGTATGAAAGCAGTCCAGAACTGATCAGCCAATACCTGGCAATGTCGCCACCTGCGTTTGCCCAAGAGCTCGTTGGAGTCATAAAGGACTTGTGGTAAGGAGGCATCACGGCGTCCCATGAGTAACATGTTCGGGGTCACAGGGTCCGGGTCTGCAATGTCCGACGAAACATAGCCAAGTGGCTTGGAATTGAGTATGCCCTCTACTTCCACTAGTAATGTTTGCAGCACAGATTCAGGCACGGATTGTTCCCGTAAAATGACTCGTAAAGCAGTCTTAACTGACTTCACCTCTCGCTCCCATGTACCGCCAAAGTGAGGGGCGCTCGGTGGGATATGGCGAAACTGGATCTGTTGTTTAGTCAGTTGTGTCTGAAGTTCAGGTGTCATTTGACTAAAGGATTCTCTTAACTCATGATCACCTCCAGTGAAGTTGGTGCCGTTGTCACATAATATCTCAAAGGGCTTCCCTCTGCGGGCTATAAAGCATCGTAATGACAGGAGAAAAGCGTCTGTGTCTAGGTGTTCAAGGAGATCAAGATGTAAACATCTGGTTGTCAAGCACTTATATAAGATCCCCCATCTCTTTTCATGACGTCGACCTATCTTCACCTGAAAGGGCCCGAAGCAGTCTACGCCAGTGGAGAAGAATGGTGGCTTGAACAGACGTAGCCTGCATGGTGGAAGGTCAGCCATCTTTGGGTTCTGTGGCTTGGAGCACCAAAATTGGCAATCCTGACAGAAATGTTGGTGTCTGCGCACAGCTTCACGGCCTCTAAGCACCCAATATCGACGCCGTAGCTCCGCTAGTACTCGTTCTGCACCAGGATGATTGAGCTGTTGATCTATGTCTTGGATGAGCAACTTTGTGACCTGATGTTGAGGGTCTAGAACAATAGGGTGAATGACATCAGGAGGCAGGGTTTCAATACGACGAAGTCGTCCTCCCACTCTGATAAGACCAGTATCTTTGTCATATTCTGGAGCGAGAGACCTCAATCGGCTGTCTGTCGAGATGAATTATCCAGCTTTCAAAGCCCGCAATTCTTCTGGAAATGAATCAAGCTGTGCCTGTGCTAAGAGGAGCTTCTCTGCCTGTATATACCTTGAGGCTTCAGAAGAATTGTCAGAGTTGGCCGCCCCATCACAGGACTCCACAGTTGCTTGAAGTAGCTCCTTCCAGGTTCTGAATTGACTGATGTCTAAAGGCACTGGACTGGGAACAACTGTGATTGCTCCAACAAAGGATGCTCTTTTCATCTCACTCAGTTCTGGTTCAGATCCTGTACTGGGTAATGCTGGCCACTTATTCTGTGGTTGAGTCAGGAAGGAAGGACCAGATCTCCATTGGTGGGGGCAAGCTAGTTCCGCTAAAGTAAGACCCCTGGTGATGTGGTCAGCGGGATTTCTAGCGGAGTCAACATACCGCCATCTGGAAACATCTGTCAATGTCTGGATCTCGGCTACTCTGGACCCCACAAAGACTTTGTATCAGCAAGATTCTGATTTTAACCAATGCAGCACCGTGGTTGAATCGGTCCAGTATGTGACTTGGTGTATGGGAATGGTAAGTTCAGTCTGTATGACTTTGGCCATCTGAGCTCCAGAGAGCGCCGCACACAACTCCAGGCGGGGCATAGATAGACACTTCCTAGGGGCCACTCTCGATCGAGCAAGGACAAAGGTGACATGGACTTCATCACTCCCGTCGGTGACCTGAAGGTAGGCGACAGATCCATATACCCTCTCTGAGGCGTCGCAAAAGACATGTAACTCTCTGACAGTGGAAGGAGTGTCGGACTTGCCAGGAGCATAAGGTCGAGGGAATTGTAGTTTGGTGATACTGGAAAGCTCTGCAATCCATGTGGACCATTTCTCACGCAGATGTATGGGTTCAATAGGGTCATCCCAGCTTAGGTTGTGTTTCCAGAGATCCTGGATCAGAGTCTTTGCCCTCGTGTTGAAGGGAAGGATGAACCCCAAGGGGTCATATTGGCTTGCCAAAGTCTTATACAGGTTCCTCATAGTGGGCTGAGCAAGTTCTGCTACACGGTTTCTATACCCAAGGGTGTCGTCGAGGAAATTCCATTGTAAGCCGAGTGTAAGTTCTTGCAGGTCAGTACTACTCTGAGACAACCAGCACTCACTACTAGCTGATCTGGCTTCCGATGGGAGGTGCCGGAGAATGGATGGCACATTGGATGCCCATTGTCGGATTTCAAAGCCTCCCTGTAGCAAGGACTGACGCAATCCATCTATTATGGCCTTGGCCTCCGTATATATTCACCTTGATCGGGGGTACTGTGAAGACAGTTATCCACATAGAATGAGGTCTCCACAATGTCAACTAATCCAGCCATGGTATGTCGTATGTCATGGTATTCTTGGGCATGATACTGAAGAGCATAAGTGGCGCAGCATGGGCTGCAGGTCGTACCGAAGGGAAGTACTTGCCACTCGTAAATGTCTGTGTGAGCTTCCTGGTTCATGTTCCTCCAGATGAATCGCAGTAACGATTTGTCACCAGGTAATAAACGTACTTGGTGGAACATGCCTTTTATGTCCCTGCTCACTGCAACTGCATGTTGCCGGAACCTCAATATCACGCCCAACAGAGATGGCCCAAGTGTTGGCCCTGGAAGGAGTTGTTCATTCAAGCTCTGACCATGGTACTGGAAGGAACAGTTGTAGACTATTCGATCCTTTCCATTGTGGTGCACTATGTGGTGGGGAATGAACCACGACTCTGTGGACTTGTCTACCTCATCTGGTGCTATCTTAGCAATGTAGCCTGCTGATTCAAGCTTTTGAATCTCAGAACAGTAAACTTGTGCTTGCTCAGGATTCTAGGCCAGTTTTCTCTCAATGTTTCTTAAGCTGGGGAGCACAGACTCCATCCCTGCGTTAAGCAAAGTGATAGGAGTGCGCCTCAGCAGTGGAGTATCATACCGCAGGACACCATCCACGTTCACTCTGACAGTGGCAGTCTGCAAAAGGTTATAGCACTGTTGGTCTTGTTTCGATCTTATCATCACCTTTTCATTGTATGGAACAGTGTCAACTTGCCACAAGCGCTCAACATGCTGATACAGCTCGTCACGTGTTGGGGCTGTCATAATATGCAAACATTGTTGCAGACCTTTAGGGGGCTGAATTGGACACATTGGGCCTTGGAGTACCCAACCAAGCTTGGTACATATGGCAATGGGGCTGCTCTCTGCTCCTCTTTGCACTGGCTGAACTGGCATCAGGAGGTGTGGCATATCAGACCCTATGAGGAGTAAGGGTTTGACGTTGTCAACTGGCTGTAAGGGTAGACCTCTCAAGTGGCGATATGCTTTCTGGAGTGCTGCCACAGGGTAAGTATGTTCAGCAAGGCTTAAACCAGAGGCAGTAAAGGCATTTCGAATCACATACCTCTCAGTAGGTTTGGTGAGAGAAGACACCTCAAAGGTTACTGTGGACCCATCAAGTTTGGTATGGCTCTGGTGGATTGTCTGCAAGGGAAGAACTTCTGGAGCTCCATTTAGCCTGAGCTGTTGAACCACTTGGGGAAGGACGATAGTTCTTTCAGAGCCGTCATCTAAGACAGCGTGAGCTTCCATGGTTTGGCCACCATTGTGCAAGAGGACTCTGACTACTTTAAGCATGACTTTCTGTGAGCGGTTGGGTCTATCTAGATGGATCTGTGTCGATGGTAGGCTTACCATAAGCACTGCTCTGGAGGTGTCATTAATTGAGTCATGCAGCACGGTAAGGTGAAGCTCTTTGCAGATTTTACACGGTCGCTTGAGGTTACAGGAGTCAGCTGAATGATTCCGACCACACTTCCAACAGCGTTTGCCCTCTGCGATCCAGGTGATGATCTGTGCAGTGGTCAGCCTTTTGAATTTATCACAGGAGTTGAGATAGTGATCTTGGTTGTCGCAATGAGGACAATAGGGCTTTGGCTTGGAAATGACTTTTACTTGTGCCGGTGCAAAAGGCTTGACAGATTTCTCTGATGTCAGAAGTATAGGTGTTGAACGCTCTCGATGATATGGAGTGTATTTACTCTTCCCAGATAACTTTGTAGTGTCGGACTGAAATTCAGCGGCTGCTCGGCTTGAGATACGTTTAGCTTGTGACTTCGTTTGTAACCAGGATGCTAAGTCGGGGAGAGTATAGGTTCTGTCTGTACCAGTTTGTAGAATTCCATGACTCAGGCAGTATTCTACGAAGCTGTCTCGGTAAGCAGGTGGCAGTTTACTCAGAAGGCGGTCTACGTCAGAACCACACATGAGCTCATACCCGTTTTGACCTTCCAGTGTTCTCAGCATGCCTACTAGGGACTGGACAGATAAGGCGAATGAGTCAAATACATTGGAATCACCCATTTTAAGGGGTGGTGTACTCATGATTGCACCTAACTCAGATTGCACAAGCTGTCTGGGCTGGCCATACTTCTCCTGCAAAGCTTGCAAGGCTGTGGTGTATGGCTGTGGGTGGTGCATATATGCTTTAGCCAGTTGTTGGGCACTAGCAAATTTCAGGTGACTCAGCAACACTTGGTATTTGTACTGCTTGCTGATGTGAGTATGGTGACTTAAGAGATTATCTAAGGCCAACTTCAACAAAGCAAAGTCACTTTCAGTGCCACTCTCAAACACTGGTAGTGTGGGGCGAGGAATGCCATAGGCTGCTGCCATCAGAAGTTCTGTCCCGGGTTGAGGTATGTAACCAGCTTGAGGAACAGGTAGAGGTGAATATGGTTGAGGGCAGATAGGTGTGTTAGATAAGAGAGGTGCTCTATGATGAGTGGTTGGAATAGGCTGATTCTGACTCATAAGAGGGGCTGATTGCCTTTGTAATGGAGTATTCACATGTGAGGTTGATGCAATGGGTGCAACAGGAGGTCTAGTCTGTGATATCAGAACACTACCTGTGTATGGTGTCGCAAGCTGAGTCGCTGCTTGTTGCACAGGGCAGAATGGAGGTAGTGGTATTGAGACTGGGCTTGGCTGCTGCAAGACATGTGACATATTCTCCTCATAATGTGCTACTTGTGATCTTCCTTGGGTTTGAGTGACTGTACATGCGGACAATGGATGTGCGGTGTAAGCTGGAACCAGTAATGGCATAGTTGCTTGTAATGTCAATGGAGGAGTTTTGAGTGACTGAACTATGCATGGTCCCCTTGATGTGCTCTGTGCCTCTGAGACAGTCTGCTTTGCTTGCATCATGGAAAATACAGGGCTGGGAGATTGCGGAGATACATGAGACTGGACTGGGCTGGCATGAAGTGACTGTGGTGGTGGCACAGTTGTGTCTGGGGATCCTTCAGAACTTGCATCGTCCACACTCAAATTTTGGCTGAGCAAAGAATTCACCAGTTTGGCCACTTCTAGGTCAGTCTCTGCCTTTTTTAGCTTACGTTGTCGTTCTAATTGGTTAGTTAGTGCTTCCTTTGCCATGAGAGCCTCTTCCTGAACACGTTGAGCCTCTTTAGCTTGTGTTTGCAGCCTCTGATATTCTATTTCTGCCAACGTGTCCTCCTCTATCTGCTGACGTTAGTTGTCATACTGCCTCTGCTTGATTCTCTCATCCACCATGGCTGCCTGACTGCTTGTGAGTGCAGAAGTAGCTTGCACACCAGAGATAATGGAATGACCACTGGATCTGGAATGAGAGCTGGCTTTACTGTGGGACGTTTTCCTCGATTGGCTCTTATGTTGGCTGTGACAGCGAGAAGAAGAGATTGGAGGAGGGTCCACTGGAGGTATGTAGCCAACCTCATAGTCACTCAGATGTGAAGGTGGTTTACTTTGTCTCTTGGGTCTGGCCACAGGCTCCACTGCATCACTAGCTGCAGTGTCCATATTGTTTGCTGTTGCCAGTATCCGGCTCGAAGGACCAATTTGTTGCAGATTACCACCTCTGTCAACCTTATTAAATTTTCAGTTCTACTGGCGGACAAATATGGACATTGATTCTGGTTAGAGAATCAGGCATGGTCGATGTGAATCCTTTCAAGCTTTTCTTTAATAGTACTTTCAGGTAAGCAGTGATATCCCTTACAACATCATCTGAAGATGTGATGGATCAAATGGCAGTATTTGACATAGGTTATTGTGTTGTGTGTGTGGTCTGTTAAACAGATAAAGAGAATACAATATGAATACAACATCTGTATATATTCACTGCAAATTAACTCACAAAATATCAATAACTGATTAAATCACTCATCACAAACGAATATTTAACTATCAGATAATATATGAATATTATATATGTAAACTCCAATACAAGGCATGACGCAGCATGAAATACAACAACAGGTGTGTTCAATGTGATCAGACTAACGCGTCTTATGGAAATTAGCGCCTATTTGCGGTCAAATCGCCATCGTCATTACACATATCTAAACATTCCACAGATCGCCAGACATTCACAATTATAACTACAAAGTGTTAATTAAATATTTACATGATTACTCACATTTGTTTGCATGAACGCACAACATTTAACAATAATGGAGATCGCACGTCTGGAGCTGGCTATTGCATCAGTCTACTGGAAGTAGCAACTACAATATCAGTCCGTCAGAAACAGTTTCTTAATTTCCGTTCCTATGGTCTTTCTGACACAAATAAATGCAGTTTTGATGAGTAAACTCCTGTAAAAACAACAACAACACATAAAAAATCAATCTGATCCCAAACTCTGACCAGTGTGTGTGTATAGCACTTACACACTAATCCCCACAAGAATAAAGATGTTAAATACTCATCTGAGGAGAAGTCTATGTTGCATAATAATGAAAGGATGAGTGACGTACACTTTCTGTAAACTGAGCCAAACATTTTAACTGATTTAGGGTAGAGTAAGAATATTTAAAGTATTGCGCAAGTTAGTTCATACTTGGATATAATTTTATATGCAATATTACCTTCTCTTTTCATCATCATCTTTAAGAGTTCATGATCATTTCTGTTCATCTTTATTTCTCAGTTGATAAATCCATCCACAATTCATAAAACACAACGCATGCAACTTCCTGTCATTGAAATCATTTAAAAATCAAATCGACAGGTTAGAAAAAAAAAGCCCCAGGCCCAAATATTCAGTTATCACTAATGAACTGTTTGACAAACACTTCTTGCTTCGAAGTACAGATCTGAATTAAAAAAAAAAAATCACAAACAGTCCCCGGAGTCTCAATCTGAATCAACGGAGTCACGAACATGCTCCGAAGTGCCGATCTGAATCAACCGAGTCACGAACATGCTCCGAAGTGTCGATCTGAATCAACCGAGTCGCGAACATGCTCCGAAGTGCCGATCTGAATCAACCGAGTCGCGAACATGCTCCGAAGTGCCGATCTGAATCAACCGAGTCGCGAACAGGCTCCGAAGTGCCGATCTGAATCAACCGAGTCGCGAACATGCTCCGAAGTGCCGATCTGAATCAACCTAGTCGCGAACATGCTCCGATGTGCCGATCTGAATCAACCGAGTCGCGAACATGCTCCGAAGTGCCGATCTGAATCAACCGAGTAGCGAACAGGCTCCGAAGTGCCGATCTGAATCAACCGAGTCACGAACATGCTCCGAAGTGCCGATCTGAATCAACCCAGTCGCGAACATGCTCCGATGTGCCGATCTGAATCAACCGAGTAGCGAACAGACTCCGATGTGACAATCTGAAAACTTCGACCAACGAATGTAAAAATTTAATGCGTTTTAATATAGTAAAAATAATTTAGAATGATCTTTCTCTATATTATATTAACAGCCTAACTTTTAACGAGGAATGCACCATAATTTCACCTTTACACTATAAAAAACACTATATTTCAGCCTATATTAATAACCTCTATGTAAATAAAACAGAATACCGTTCTTACCAAATTCATTCAACATGTTATTAAATCATAATTAGTTTTTAAACACTGACAGGAACTTTCAGAGCTGATTTCAAAGTTACTGCGTTTATAAAACAACTCTATGAAAGACTCAGATCACGTATCTAAAAATAAATCGCTATAGTAAAAGAGAAATAATAAGAGGAGTGAAGTTTCCATACCGTTCTGCTGTGTTTGGTCCTCACGCGCGTCTGACGCTCCGCGGCGCGTCTCCGCCCCTCACACGCGCGTTTACAGCGCTAAATTAATCATCTGTGCTAATTATTATACATTTACTTCATTGTCAGCTTCAGGTAACTCATTTATTATTGTTCAATGAACTGTTTGATACAAAAAAAGGTTGTATTTCAGTAATAATTCAAAATTATCAAAATAAAATATATAAAATAATGGTTTATATTTTAATATCCTTTAAAATATAATTTATTTCTGTGATGTGCAGCTGTATTTTCGGCATCATTCCTCCAGTCTTCAGTGTCACATGATCTTCAGAAATCAGTCTAATATGATGATTTATTATTAGAATTATTAATAGTTGTGATGCCAAATATTATTTTGGAATCTGCGATACTTTTTTTTCCGGATTCTTCGATGTATATATACTTTTTTAAAGAACAGCGTTTATTCAAAATATAAATCTCTTCTAACAATATTAATCTTTGATTTCACTTCTTATCAATTTAATACATCCTAAAAGAGGTTATAAACTTTTGAACTATATTGTTTATTGTTAGAAAAGACTTCTATTTTAAATAAATGCTCTTCTTTTTAACATTTCATTCATCAAAGAATCCTGAAAGAAGTATCACAGTTTCAGCAGCACAACTCTGATAATAAATCATCATATCATTCTGATTTGTGAAGATCATGTGACACTGAAGACTGGAGGAATGATGCTGACAATCCCAGAAATAAAATAGATTTTAATGTATTTAAAATTAAAAAAGTTGTTTTACTTCATAATAATATTTCACTTTTTCCTGTATTTTTGATCAAATAAATGCAGTTTTGATGAGTAAACTCCTGTAAACACAACAACAACAACCAACAACAATAAAAATCAATCTGATCCCAAACTCTGACCGGTGTGTGTGTGTTGTGTTTGTGTATAGCACTTACACACTAA